>NC_053133.1:12198857-12308857 GCF_010015445.1 Perca fluviatilis | reverse complement strand
TTTTTTGTAGGCTTTATTCTGTATCTGCATCCCCCTTAGCTTCCACAAAGTGGTTGCTATTCTTTCTTCTTCAAAATGAGCCAAATGTAAGAATCAGTAAAAATCATTCTCAACAAAAAAACAAAATTGTCACAAATAATCAGCAAAATAATGAAATAATTAATAATATATAATAATAATAATAATAATAATAATAATAATAAAAACAATCCAAAAGTTAGCAAAACAGCCGGGTGATTTTACTCAATCATACACTAAAAATGTGACCAACAAAATGCAAACAACTGATCTAAAAAAAGAAACAAAAATGACACTCACAAAAGCAAAGACAGAAAAGGGTGCATTTGTAATGAATTGCATTTCAACAGACTATATGCATTTTGGTTTGCTAGTAAATGACAATGACACTGATGTGCCACTAAGGAAGCACATCATTATGTATTACACTCATTTGTGAATTGACGTGTTGCATCGCAGAGCACAGAGACACATGGACTTGATGTTCTAAGCACAGCTGACAAACTCCAACACAGCTAGCATAACATTAACAAGTGAATGTAGTGTGAGAAACTACAGTAGGCAACGGGTACCTGAAGATGTTAGGAATGTTCTTGTAATTGCAAAGGAATATCTCCTTGGGGGGGAAAAAAGACCTTGTAGCTCATTGTGTTTTCTAAATGTATCACTACCCTCAATCTTAGTCTATTAACTGCTGTCCTTTATATAGACAAATTATATAACTAATTCAAAAGTAGACATCTTTGTAGGAAAGGAGAGAAATTCAACTTGTCTTATACTATTCATCTTTATGTAATAGTGAAATATTCCCTGGTCAGAATACAAATGAACAGAGATAGCATTAAGATACTATACTTTGTAAGTAACAGTTCCTTTTCCATCTGTACTTAAACATGAAATGCTTTAACTTGTACATTGGTTTAATATAAAAAAAAATCAATTTAGATTTTCCTTGTAAACAGGGAATGAAGACATTAGTGATTTTAGGGTTAGCTGAGCCTAACAGTGGCACGAGGTAGAGAATTAGCCGGATGTGAAGCTCCATAAGAACTCCTAACCTCTTGATAGGCGCCTCACAATCAAAGTCATTAGCCAGTGTAATAAAGGGCCTGAGATACAGCCATTCTTCAACAGCCTAACTCTTTTATAACCAACAGATTAAAGTTGATTGGATTAAAATGACATTCTGCCCGTCTGACCTTGGCGGCAGCAGTTAAGTTCATCCAAATTAAATTTCTCCGTAATAAAGATGATTCATTTGTTGCCTGACGTAGTAAATATAAAACAGAAAGAAAAAGGAGACAAGATTAAGTGACACACGCCAGGGCATGCATGCACACTTGTACACACGCATACACATTAATGCAAAGACAAATGCACACAAAGGCCCATGCGTGCCCACACACAAGATTGATGGAGCTGGCATCACCTGGGAGCACAGGCAAGAACACAGAGACACCAATGTGACTTAACCTGAACACTGGTTCACGCAATCCAAATCCTCTCGTTGCAAACTCAGATGAGGTCCCATGAAAACTGCATCCTTAAAAAATACATACAACCACAATGGAGATTGATTTTGTAAGTCTTTGAAAAGAAAGACTGCCTCAAGTGGCTACTGGTCTGCTCATGTCGTCTGCCTCTGTTTCCACTGATGATATGGAATTATTAGAAGCAATGAAAAACTTTTTCAGGGGTTTTAAATGTTGTAGTAGAAGGAATATTCCCAAATCATGAGTGACAAAAGAGCTCTTGTGAACTAGAATTAGTGCCTTGTGGTAGTACGCCTCCGCCAACCAGTCAATTTGCAGTTTACATCCATTTCTGTCCAGACTCATACAATGTATCGACAACTTTGAGGGAATTCAATAAAAAGGTATTTGGTGAAAATGGAAGTTATCACTATATTGACACGTATGATTGCAGGACGGACAACCCAAAAACATAATGCCTACGGCCAAGACTGTCGCCGGCACGGAAGCGTAAAAAAGGATATGACAACAAACAAATCTCCACAAACTGAGCACTGTATGTATCTGGATTTTTTTAGGTCTATTTTTTTGCTGTGTCTACATATGCTACTGTAATGTGAACGTGTGCATCCTGACCTGCTGTTTGAGTGTGCCCGCCTGCTCCTGCAGGGATCCTAGCAGGCCTTGAAGATGGTCCGCTTTTTGTTGACTCTCCCTCAGTAGATTCTGATTGGCCTGGAGCTCATCCGTGAACTGGTCAAGAGCCTCCTGTGAGTTCTCCCACTGGCCAACCTTTTCCTTGTACCGCTGCTCCATCTCAGCTAGCTCTTCCTTCACTGAATGAGTTGTCAATTGGGACTCTCTTAGCTGCCAATTAAACATAGTGAATAAGCCAATGGCAGAAATCTCTTCATAGACGCAGAGCTTGCTAAATGTAATAACGGTAATTTACTGTATTAATGTACACTATGATCTACCTGTTGCTGTGAATACTTTAGTTCCTCTTCCAAAATCTCCACCTGCCCCTGCACCCTATGTACCTTCTCTATTGCTGCTGTGTACTTTTGTCTAAAAATGGCTACTGTTTCTTTCTGCTGCTGGGCTTGTAAACTGGCATCGTTCAGCTCCTCTGTGGCTCCTTTCAGCTGCTGATGAAGAAGTTCCATCTCAACCTCCTGCCTCTTTAGCTTCCCTTCAAATGTCTCGACCTGAAAGCAAACACAGTGAAATGAAAGACAAATATTGATGAAAATAAAGCATTGCTCTTTATTTAAGCGGAACAGCTGTAGCCCGAAGGCTCGGTACAGTGACCGAAACACTGTTACATTTAAAAGGAGAGTAGCATTTTGACTCTCCTCATGCATAGGTGCTCTTGAGAAGATTTACATAACAGCTGCCAAGTGTGGAGAGTTACTGACCGAATGTGTTGCAAGTAACTGATGATTAAAGCAGTAGGGCGCCTTAATGTTTGCACAAATAAAAAGGAATGAATAAACTTCATGATAATGCTACAAAACCAAACCGTGAAAGAGGATACTTCATCATGACTAAATGTGCCTGTAAATAAGAAAAAAAAAAGACACATATTCTAGTTTGTCTTACATGGTGCAATATAATGTGCTGCTCTACAGTCACCTCGCTCATAATGAAAGGGGAACCCAGGAAGTGAAACCAGGCTTAATCCCGGTGTTACACAAGGAATCCTACCGTAGCTCACCTTTCAAGGGAAGAGGTTGAGAAAGTTAAACCCGCTCTAACACTCATCTTGAGTTCATCCACGTTAATCCCGCTGTAATCTGGATCAGAACATGAGGGTTTACGACTAATGACAGCCAACTAGTTAGATTTCAGTGGTTCACCGCAGCTTGGTTTAACCAGGGATTAGCTGGGCCCATCTAGGACTAACACTGGGTGGAAGGCAGCATGACCGGGTAGAAAACTTACTAATGCAAAGGAAAGAGACACAAACCAGAGGAACTTTTATTCTCTACTTTAGAGTCAAAAAGATGTGTATGTATGTATGTATGTATGTATGTATGTATGTATGTGTGTGTGTGTGTGTGTGTGTATATGTGTGTGTGCGTGTGTACTGTTTAAAACCATTGACTCAGCCCATGTACACTTAACTTTATTCAGAGTGTGATGGTGAATGTTTTACCCAAGGAAACTGTTTAAAAGTCACACTATGAAAAACGCACACACACACACAAAATATATAAAGTGAGGTGTCATATGCCAACTTTACCTGTTATAGCTGTGTATGTTTCTTGCTCTCTGTCATAGTATTTCTTTCCCTTTAATGTATCCACTACTCTACAGTCTAAACAGTAATGGTGGATTCAGCATTTCATTCTGTCGCTGGATCAAAGGCCTTATAACAAGGCTTAATGGGAACACCATGGCTTTCTTGTGACCATAATCAGGAGCTTGTGCTTTGTGGAAACAAACAGCCCTCATTAAATGTGATCCTTCATTTGGACGGCCATTTGAGTATTCATGGCTAGCACATGACTATCCAAGATGACCCTCGGCTGATAATAACTTTGTTCTTCTCTTCTTCCTTTTTTTGTTGAATCTCTCAGTCTGTCTTTCCCTCTCCTTATTCATGTTTGGGTCCAATTGGATGTGAGAGGTTGACAAACAGAGGGGTCATCTTGTCTTGTATGGTAATTTGGATGATGTAGATGGGGATATATGTAAGTTGACTGCAAAATAAAGCTTGTCTGCTGTAAACGGGTCAGTTTGCTGTTCTTGGAAAAAGATTTTGCCTACTTGATTGTCTACTGTGATTTAGATCACTCGCACTCAGACGCATGATTGCATCTGATTTTTCTTTTTAATGCTTTTTACTGGATTAACACCATACACAGATTTTTTTTTTTTTTGCTGGAGGTTCATGGCTCAACTGACTGACAACTGAACAAACAAAAGACTTTCCTTCTCTTTGGCTATGTGCTGCTGCTGACTTAAACTGTCCTTGGACTGTCGATCCTTCAGCCTGCTCGGTATTTGGCTGAGCTCAGAGTTGTTCTGCTTCAGTCGGCTGTGAAGCAGGACACTCTGGCTCCAGCGTTCCGCATCAATCTTGTGAGCCTGTTTCACAGCTTCCAGGTCAGAGTTCAACTGATCTATAGATCCCTACGGGGTGGGGGAGGGAGGGTGGGGGGTGGGGTGGGAATGAGCGAAGGGGTGAAGAGGAGAAGAGAGAATTCTTCCGTACCTGTTGCTGACCAATATGAAGCTGATCATGCAGCTGCTGCTGTTCTCTTTCCTTCTGGTCTATAAGGCGCTCGATATCTCTGACCTTTTCGCTTAACTGACAAGACTCTTCCTGTTGTCTTCTGACCTTGTGTTTCAAGTGTCTAACCTCACCCTCCAGTGCTGCCACCTGAGCAAGAAGAATGAGAAAGAGAGGAAAAGGATGGGAATGAAGTAACTATATGGAGCCTTACAAAGCACACACAGACAGACAGAAAAGACAGTGAGGGGGCGGCAGTAGCCTAAAAGTGAGGGAATAATGCTCGAGTCAGAGAGCTTCCCAGTTTAGTCTCAGGACCAGTTGGGAAAATGTAGTCACGGCGGACATGAATGAGTAATGATTCCCCTTTCCTCAGCTCTGACTTTCGAGGAGCCTTTGAGCAAAGTGCTACTTTTTCCACTGCTCTAATGGAGCTGCTCAGTAGCAAACTGTAGAAAACTGTTGCTGGTTTGGGCACTTCCCTTGAGTGGTTGTGTGCAACTCTGTGGGTGTGAAACAGTTCAATGTTGGAAAAAATAAAAACACAGGGGTGCTCACTCAACCTAGCCTCAGCATATGAAAGGAAAAACCAAAAAAAGACAGGTTTGAAACCCTTGTATTACTACCTACAATTGAATATAAGCCCTGAGACAAATTTAAAACCCCCCAAAAATGGAAACAAATCTGAAAAATCCTATTATCTCGTGGAACACAGTTGGAAGATGCTAAATTAGCAAAGGGACAGGCATGTTCGCTTATAAATTGTACTGTAAGCTTAATCTGCCAAAACTGCAATATTGTAACCTGAATGTATACTCAATAATCAGAGAACAGTTAGAGAAATACAGTCGGAAAAGCCCCAAAAAGGAGATGAATAGATATAAATGGTAGGAAAAGTGCAAATCAACATGCAGACACACAAGCAACCACACTTGTTCCTGTTTTCTTTGATGCTTTTGTTCAGCGGCCTTCATTTCAGCTCTTAACTGCAGAATTAACTCATCTCTGCTTCGAACCTGAACACAGAATATACATATTATACTGTATGTATATATGTGTATATATATATATATAAATATTTGGTTAACAACAAAAGCTTTTGCTACACACTGACCTATGCACGCACACGCGCGCACACACACGCACACACGCACACGCACACACACACACACACACACACAGAGAGCGAGACAGAGAAAGATGGACCTCCAGGTGCGAGGTGTGGAGTTTCTCATGGCTCAGAGCCAAGTCAGCCTCCAGTCTCTCTTTGGTCTGGTTGAGGTGGACAGACTCTCTGCTCCGGTCCTCCATCTTGGCTCTCAGCTCATCCATCTCCTCGCTCAGTTTCTCCAAATCCTTCTCTCTTCGGAGCAACTGGGAAGTATGCAATCAAATTGAGCCACTTCCACAGTCAGTGCTACAATCCTACAGTACTTTACAAAACCCACAAAAAAAGATTTTAAAAAAAGTACTTTAAATAACACCCTTAAATGCTAAAGTAACAATAATGTTAACTCTAAGATCACAAAACCCACTCAAAATTATCTAATGTGCAATAGATAAAAATCATAATTTAATTTATTCTAAATTTGAATTCCAATATCAATTAAAATTACAGTACAGTACATTTATTTGATAGTGGAATTAACAATACAATGTTCTTTAAACACAGTTAACATTAATATGAATCATGAGCATTACCATTTCTTTCAATTTGGTGAATAATGAAGCTGTTGTTCTTACTTCTTTCTGACATTCAGAGTGCTGCTTCTTACTCTCTGTAAGCTCCTTCACCAGCGTGCACATCTTATTTTCCCTCTTCTGAATCTGGAAAACAAAAACACATTACTCATGGTTTGAGATTGTTGGATGTTTTTTTGTATTTATTTTTTTTATTGCAAAACGCAGGTGCTCTTTTTGATGATATTCTGACATAATGTAAAGGATCATATCTCCTTGAATCATGGCAACACAAACCATATCTCAGGAAGCAGGGGGACTTAGGTCATTGGTTACAAAACTTGAGATAAAATATTCCAGTTTTGTTTTCATATTTGTGTTTAAGGTAGCGGTGGTGGTGGGTGGATGGGCGCTACATACAGAGAAACAGTTGTTTATGCTTCTCTTGAGTTTACAGTATGTCTGATGATTGCTTGTGTTTGTCTGTTTCCTTAGTGACCTTCCCTAATTACCCACCTCAGTTCTACGCCAAGTGTGTGTGTGTGTGTGTGTGTGTGTGTGTGTGTAATGTGTGTGTGTACGTCCTTTTATGTGTGTGTGATGCCTCAAAACTTTGTTGGGGAAATGTTTTAGACATTTTTTTTTTTTTTATCTCTTCTGTCTGTGTTTAGCAAGTCTGCATTTTTTCATGGTTTTGGTCAGACAAAATGGCAAGGTATCTTTTTGAGCCAAAACAGGTTCCTAATGTATTTTGGTATATTTTTGGAAGCACTTACATCTGACTACATTTTTTGTTAAGATGCTAAGGCTTTCCTTTGAGCTTTAGAGGTTGAAACCAGGAAATCTAAAAAAAAAGAGGAACTCCTATGTCTGGGAAATAGGGACACTGGACAGTTGTAATATATAGGAGAGTTCATTTTCTGTACATACTGAATAACATGGGGATCAAACCACAGCCTTCTCTTATTCTACAACGTAAAATAATAATGACATTATAACTAATATGACTAAAAATAATAAAGAAATTGCACTTTTCACTGGGCTGCACATTCATTACATATACATTTGATGCATATATAGTTTCCACTTTTGAGATATATATATATCTATATATTCTATATATATGTGTGTATATATATATATATATATATACACACACACACACACACACACACACACACACACACACACACACACACACACACAGTCTTTAATGCCAAATTGAGTCAAATGCTTGCGCTTTCTTTCTCCATCCCTCCCCACCTCCTGTCCGTCCTGCATGATCCAGGGATTGTTTTGACCAGAGTTGAGGGCTCGTTTGTAACTGTCCTGGGGGATTGATGGAGTTAACTTGGCTCTTTGACCTCCCACCTCTGGCTGTCGGCAACCAGGCTCGCTAAACACACTAAACCTGAGCTACGGCAAGGGGTGGAAAAAAACAAAAACACTGCATACACACTGCCATGCAAGAAGCAGCTAAATCACAAATGAGTGCTCATGTAAACACGCATACTCGTTTGAATAGGTACTACCCTGGATGGGAATAATACACAAGGATGTGTTTTGCATTCAATGGACATATTTGCGCACACACAAAAATAAATGACCAAAACATTCATTCAATGGTACAAATACAAGTCATTCCACTTACCCATAGCAAACACAACACTAACATTATGCCCATTTTTCTTAGCTTGATGTATCTTTAGAGTGTGTGTGTGTGTGTGTGTGTGTGTGTGTGTGTGTGTGTGTGTGTGTGTGTGTGTGTGTGTGTGTGTGTGTGTGTGTGTGTGTGTGTGTGTGTGTGTGTGTGTGTGAATTCCCAATGTGAGTGTGTGATAGGCAAAATGGATGTTGATAAACACCGGAGGATGTCGTGTCAAAACAGACAACTTGTCAAAACGACACTCTAACTAGGTCAATCACAAAGTTTAAGGAGAAACTTTGGAGTGGAGCTTTGGTTTATGCATATCTCTACGTGGATGTCTATGCGTGTCTGATAAGCTTCTGAACGAATCTGCAGGAGGGGACCTCCAATATCGAAGGTATTTTTAAATCAATGAGCTCTTAAGTGTATCTCAGTCTCAATGTGTTCACACATACGCACGCACACAACACTCAGTGCAGACAGAATCCCTACTGACAGGCAATGACAAGATAAAGAGAGGGAGAAATAGAGGGGGAGAGGACGACAGGAGGGGGAGAAATAATATTTGAACAGTTGGGGGTGGGGGGTAGTGATGGGTGGGTGGGGGGAGATGAAAGAGAGACATGGCAAGGCAAGAAAAGAAATGAGCAATAAGAGAGATGAAGAGAGAAAGCAGGGAGACAGAAAAACTAAGTACGCTATTCTGATGGTTGTGAAGCATTGTGAGTGGGACCAATGTTTGTCCAAGTCCAACCTTAAAACCTTGAAAAACCTTCCACAACACTGCTTGTACTGTTCTCGCCCTCTCCTTTCAGTCTTGTTTGCTTCCTCTCTCTCTCTCTCTCTCTCTCTCTCTCTCTCCCCCCTGCAGCCCCCCTTGTCCATTTCAAAAAGTATACAATTTGAATTATCATATCCAGCATGCTTTATTGAACAACTATGAGTGCAAATACTTTATGTCCCAGTGGGGACGCTGGAATTACTGGAATTGTTGGGTCTGTATATTATAAAGTGTGGTCTAGACCTACTCTATCTGTAAAGTGTCTTGAGATAACTCCTGTTATGATTTTACACTATAAATAAAATTGAATTGAATTGGAGACGCACTGTGCTGGAGTGTTAACAATAAATAAAATGATTGGTCATCACACTAAAATGTAAACGGACTGTATTTATATAGTGCTTTTCAAGTCTTAACGACTACTCAAAGTGCTCTTACATAGTACGGGAACCATTCATTCATACACGGTGGCCGAGGATGCCGTACAAGGTGCCACCTGCTCATCAGATAAACACTCACACACATTTAACTCAGAGTTCAGAACTGGAAACTGGAACATAACATAAAGTAATACTTTCAGTGTTTTTTTTTTTCTTATTCTCTTCTGCTTTGAATAGTCACCATGCAGATTTGAGTCACTGATCAGCTCCCACTATTGTATTCAGAAAAAAAGTTGTGATAGGTTGGAGAGAACCATCAGATATAAAAGCTTTAACCTTCACATGGCAATGCGGTTTTGGTGTGAAAAACTGAAAACTCTACCCATTTGATCACAAGGTATCTCCCATTATCCCTTATCTCTACTTTCCTTCCTCCCCACATCCTACAACCTCTCTCCCTTTTTCCACATTTCTCACACTAAATCCATCCGTCTGCCTCGCTCATCCCCCCCCTCTTTTCTCCCTCCTGTGTGCATTTATGACCGTAACATTTAACAGAGGAGCCTCCAGACAACCGTGCAAGTGACTTCAGGGTTCTGAGAAGATGAAGCAGGTCATTTCTGAGACAAAGCCCCCTTGTCATGTTAATGGCTTCACTACTGTCAAGTTCCTCAGTGGGGGAGTTTGGAACACTTTAACCACATGTTAAAACTACAGCAACATGTGGCCATTTGCATGATGGTGATGTGTGTGAGTTAGTGAGGTGGAGAGAACTACCAATAGAGATGGAGAACAAGTAAAAAGGGCTACAGATAAATAAAAGATAAGGGATTAAAAATGACATTAAGGAGGATTTTGGGCTTGAAAATATTTGTACGCAAAAAAGCACATCAACATCTGCTTTTATTTAGTGAATTTCTCCATGCCACTTTTGTTGTTTTTCTTTACATGTTGATGTTGCAAGTGTCAAAATCAGTGTTAAATATAACACAGTTAAAAAATAAAATAAAAACAGAAACATATTTGCATTGATTTTTATTAAGCCAAGGAAGAGACAGTTGACCCCAAAAATCAAAAATACGTATTTTTCCTCTTCCCTGTAGTGCTATTTATCAATCTAGATCTGTTTTGGTGTGAGTTGACCAGTGTTGGAGATATCAGCCGCAGAAATGTCTGCCTTCTCTCCAATATAATGGAACTAGATGGCACTCAGCTTGTGGTACTCAAAGCGCCAAAAGAAATTATTTGAAAAACTCAACAGCAAATCAAAACTCCAGTTACTTTGTTGCGAGCAGTTTCATGTAGGAATTATTTTCTTTCTACCGAACTACACCCGCCAACCATATCACTGCACAGAAGGAAGCTTACGCTACTTCTTGGTGGATTAAGCACCACAAGCTGAGTGCCATCTAGTTCCATTTTACTGGAGAGAAGGCAGACATCTCTACGGCTGATATCTCCAACAATGGGCACCTTGCACCAAAACAATCTAGATTAATAAATAGCACTAGAGGTAAGAGGAACATGTATTTTTGTTCTTGGGGTGAACTGTGCCTTTAAGTCAGACCTGTCCTCCCTCTTCTCTACTCCATGTCCTATTCTAGTCCCCAATTCAGTGAATTAGATCTTTAAAAAAAATAAAAAAGAGTGTACAACTCATTCTTTACATAAAAGATAAACTGCTTTCCTATTCTTCTGAGCAAATAAGCCTAAGTGAGAGGGGGAGAGAGTAAGAGGGAGAGTGAATCAGCAGCGTACATCTCCGATGAAGGAGAGCGTGTTGACAGTATTTGTTCAGCTGTGCTAATGTTAGGACATTTAGCGCTGCAGAGGAAAATACTTAACACAAAAGTTCTCTCAGTTTCACTTACAGTTATATTCAAGTGGTAGCAGGCACACTCTATTTTTAAAACACACCTACTGCTACCACTGTCCATACAATAAAGGAATGAAGTGTGCATGAGTGAATGCAAAAGCTTAGTGTGTTTGTGTGTGTGTGTGTGTGGTGTGTGTGTGTGTGTGTGTGTGTGTGTGTGTGTGTGTGTGTGTGTGTGTGTGTGTGTGCGCGCAGAGAGAGAGCGTAATAGATCAGAGAAAGAACAGTTTTAGTGCATAAAGCAGGGCCAGATGTGGAGCAGAAACCAGATCCTTGGACTGAGTGTAATAGTCCAACGCACGCATGCACACACACACACACACACACACACACACACACACACACACACACACACACACACACACACACACACACACACACACACACACACAAAAAAGTATAGCTAATTGCACACAGTATACATCCACAACAAAACAAATAAAGATTTGACCAATCTTCAGTGCAGACTTGTGAAATACTAATGCGACAGTTTGCTTCCATCCAGCAGGGTGGCAACTGAATCAATGTTCACTCCACAATAGTGAATTACGAGAGGTCAAAAATATGCTCTAAAATGTTTAATTAAAGTGTTATTTTATCCAAAGCCCATTTGCTGTGATATAACATGAGCTACAGAGCATGTGATCTTTTAAATAAGCACACCATAAACTCAGAGACTGTAACAAAGCCTCAGTTAAAGCTCACAAAATATTGACCCTTACCTTAAAAATATTCTAAAATCAGTCAGTCAAGCCGGTTTGCAAATGAAAAGGACTGAACTTCATTGTGTGCGGCTTTCCTTTTTTTGTACAAATGCAAGACCTTGAAAATCACCAATGGCTTAGAGAAAGGTATATTTCCAACCTGATTAATGGAAGATTAAATACAAACCAGTGGGCTCTAACAAATGCTTGTGGTATGTTATGAAAAGGGCAGAGCATAAAAAGGTCTAACAAGCAATATAATATATGAACGTTTGAGTTGTACTGTAGTCCTAGCTGGGGAAAAAATCCCATTTCAGCAGAACAATACAATTGTATGTCAAGTCCGTCTTCGTCAAAAGTGTGTGTTTTTATATTAAGGCTCTAAATATCAGAACATCCCATTACATATTATCTGAAACCTTATTATCAGGTAGAAATAGACAATGCCTGTCACAGTGAATATTACATTTGAAAATTGAATATTTAAATGAATCCCTCACCTGTACGAACCTTCTTATCAGCCCCATTGTGGGAAAAGACAATGCATTACATTAAAGTGGATATTATATTTCATCTCTAGCCTGTAGAAATTGCGTATTTAGAGTTTAACCCTTTCTTCCTGACAATGTCCACTTTGTGTTAGCGAAAGAACCCGCTGATAATTTGTCAATGTCAACAATACATTGCCAACAACAGGGAGGTCAAATGCACACGTCTAAGTGTTACAATACAATGGCAAAGTTGGACGAGCAAAGTTTTGCAAGAATTTATAATTCAATATTTCAATGAAGACCTTGAGGAAGAAACCAATTACCTTCTTTGCAGTGGTGTGACGCACATGTGTTATCTCCTGCTGCAGATGCTCCATCTCTTTGTTGGCACGGTCCAACTGGTCTTGGATCTGCTGCCTCTGCTGTCTTTCCGTGTCCAGGCTGGTTTTGGTCTGATCCTGGGTTTCACTGATGTCACTCAACATGCACTCGCTGGTTTGTAACTGAGGGGAGAGAGATTAATAAGTACAGTATTTCTGGTTTGAACTCCCTCCAAAAGGCTGAGAGAGGGACAGTCATAGGCAGGCGGGCAGCTGTAGCGAGAGTTGAAGAGGAGTGAATGAGAGTGGGTGAACCGTTACAACATGATCCAAGCAGGAGGAAAAGCAGATGAAAGTATAATTTAGGGACGATCGCCTCGGCTCTGTCTCCATAGCAGTGAAAAGGAACATCATAAAGGCTTTGTGCCATGCTGGGGAACTCTACAGTTTCTGCTTTGACTCAGGACCAATAAAACTGCTTGAACACACATCATAAAGTCGTAGGACGCTAAGTGTAGTGTTTCTCGAACCTTAGGACGAGGCTCACGGAGAGTCGTGGTCCTTTTTCTGTGCTGCACATCAGAAAGAGAAATATTATGCTATTATTAGCAAGGGTCTTTGGAAAACCTCACATTTCTTTAATGCACTAGGTACACCGAAATAATGCTGCCAATTTCATGTGCACACACCACTGCAATGGCTGACAGAAATCACTGTCAAATGGCTGCTGATGTAAACAGTTCAAAATGTCTGATGTGTCACTAATAATACTTAAGCTGTATTGTGCAAATGAATTTGGACTCTGATATGAAACAACAATCCACCAATGATGTCCTTAAGGTAACAGGGAAATTGAGTTAGTGTTATAAAAGTAAGGCCATAAAGTCATAATCTAAGAGAGTCTTTCAAGTATTGCCTAAGTCAAGTAACTAAAATGTTTTTATGTTGAACATACTTGGTCTAGTTGGCTGCCGGGCACCTGCAGCGAAACACTAGGAGCAGATGAATGACTTGGCATGGTCAAGGACACAGTAAATGGGTAATTTAAGCCTAAAACACATCACTGCCACGCGTCACACTGATATACCTAGAGGGGGCGAGAGAAGGAAGTAAAAGAAGGAGAGAGAAAGAAATACTGTGGGGAGTGAGACATAGAGAGAGAATTATAAGAAAGAGGAAAAGGACAACGAGAGAAACCTAAAGGCCATTCCATTCATCATGCGTATGACTCTTTAATGTTCCCATACATTACCATTGGTTCTCATTGGGGCGAGGGCGAGACTGGACGAGGGAGATGAGAGAGGAAAAGAAAGGCAAGAAAGAAAGAATATGACGAAAAAATAATGAACGGACAAAAGAAAGAAACAAAAACATTTAACCCCTCCCCCATTCTTGCTCCCTTCTCTTGGCTAAGTGATATTCACACGAACATGGTTCTTTATTGTACAACGAAGCAACCCTCTGCGGAGCTAAGATGGTGGCGATGAGTTATTAAATATGGAGAGAGGGCGAGAGAGGGAAGGCGGAGGAGGAGGGGAAGAAGGACGGATGATTAACTGTGAAGGAAGTAAAAAATGAGGAGAATTCCCTGATGTACCTGACTGGATTTGATTTAGAGAAGGTTGCCCAATTCTGTTCCCTATTTAAGTAGAGCTCCCCTCCTGCGTGTGTGTGTATGCGTGTGTGTGTGTGTGTGTGTGTGTGTGAGAGAGAGAGAAAAGAGTGCATTACCTACTTTGCTCTGCAGTGAAGCCCGACTTTCTTTGAGTTGTGCGATATCTTGGACCAGCTGTTGTGTGTGTTTCTCCTTCATAGCCAAGGTTCCCTTCAGAGAGTCCTGTGTGGCTCGCAAACTAACCACATCCTGGTCCAGGTGCCTCACATGCTCCTCTCTCTCTTTCATCTAACACACACACACACACACACACACACACACACACACACACACACACACACACACACAACCATGGACAATGAACCAGTCTGTACTGTGTGCATACACTACTACTACAGCCTGTAGGTTGTATCTGCCTTGTGTCTATGCAGATGCCAAACATGCAAACAAAAGTAGTATGCGTGGAGGCAACCTTTGACATTACTATTAGCTACTTACTACAAAGTTAATAGCTTAATTCATACATTTTGCAATATGCTTCCGTGCCGTCTATATTATTTGTCGCTTTATTTATTTGTCACAAGTATTTTAGCTGGTTACACCCCTATGCGTCCTACAGAAGTAATCATTTTAATAAATTTTTCTTTTTTGGGGGAATTTTAGACCTTTATTTTCATAGGACAGATGAAATCATGAAAGGGGAGTGAGAGGGGGAATTACATGCAGCAAAGGGTCGAACCCGCAGCTGCTGCGATGAGGAGTAAACCTCTATATATGTGCGCCTGCTCTACCAACTGAGCTAACCTAATTATTCAAATTCTTGTACATACTATTGGATAAGTACAAGAATATATCTCACACCAAACATCTTGTAATAGTCAACATCTTGTGCGCAGCAGCTCTCCAGAGCACCAGTTCTAACTGATCACTGTGGGATGTCCAAGTGTTGTTGGCAGATGTTCTAAAGATAATTCCATGTGGAAACAACAACTTTATCATGTTTTGTGTGAGGTCCATTAGCCCCTGATATTTTGTTTGGCAAATAATCAGACTGTAGTCTAATCATGACTGTGATATTTATAGTAGCATGTAAAACTGAAACATCATTATTCTCATCATCAACCTCGACAAATTTATCACCTACAGCAACATTATTTTTCACTATGACACAATAAAACATATTTATGTATACATGAAAACTACAACAAAATAAATGTTGCTGTGCCTTACTGTACACAAAATAGAGCCTGAGTTATTATTGGGGGGATAGAGACTGATTATTTCTAAGGAAGCAGACAGCGGTTGAACTCCTCACCCCGTGCATGAATGTGAGTGTGTGTGGGCGTGTGGTTCAGAACCCCTAGCCAAATCAAAGCCCCTATTCATTAGCACTGTGTGAAATGAGCCCTGTGTTAGATTAGTAAGGAGGCTCCGCAGACAGTCAACACAAACACAAAGACATTTACATATACACGCACATGCACAACTTTGTCACATTGGGCCATTTAAGATTTGCGACCACACGCAATACAGACTCAAACAAACACACACATTGTCGGTACCTACAGTACAGTATCATTCTTTACTTCTCCTCTAACATCAGACTGTGGTTCTGGACTTGTGTCTTGGCACAGACACAGCCAACCTCTGGCTCCTCTGCAAACTATGCAGTATATATATCATCCAACCTATTGTAACAGCGAGCTAAAGGTGGTCTTAAATGCAGTTAACTCTACAGCATGGCTAATGGATGGTAACAATTATAAGCAATGGGGCAGCCAGTATTGCGAAACTGAATTAAAGTGACTCTTTAATCTGGATATTCCACCAATTTTAGTTTTTAGAGTTTCACAAAACTGAGACAATAAGGTGTGAATTTCAGGTGAAAAGCGATTATGAAGCAGAAGAGCACATTTTCTACGCATTTTAAATATTATCACCATCAATGTTAAACCAAGTTAAAGCAATATCTCCCTAAAATCCAGCTACTGTAACTGTTTTACTGTACTAATATCATGCCGATATTTCATATGCAATATACATTATATACAGTAAATTCTCTATAGTTGCCATCATCAACTTATATCATTACATTTTAACATAACTTGACTGTGTGCATTTTCTTCACTCTGAAATGAAAGAGTATCTACTATCAATTTAACTTGGTACGATTTTTTTAGGTTTATGTAGCAATGCACTGTGGCTGTGCTGTGTGTGCAGCACTCTCCAGCCCGTTCTTTGTTGAGAAGTTATTTCTGTAAAGAATGAAAGTGTAACAGAATCGTTTTCAGTATTTTGCTAAACTGAAAGCCATGAGAGACGGGTCAGACAGGTAAACGATCACATGTACACATAAAAGTAAACCCAAATCAGACATTTTCATCAACTGATTACTTTTTGTCTATTAAAAGGAGTGGAGCATCAAATCATGTTTGTGCCTGTGTTGGATGTGTCAGGTAAACTACACAGTTGGCTACTTCACAGTATAGGCCTATTGTGTGGCTCGGTTTCACATTTGAGGACATTTTAACTCTCAACTTCCCTCTAGTACCTCATGAGATAGTATTTAGTAGAGAAATATATAAAATATGTTTGCATCTGTATCCGTTTGTATCCTCAGATAATGTAATGTATGCTTATCTAAATAAAGGTGTTGAATCAGGATTGGTTAATTAACTAGGTTGGTAAACACATGATAGATTTCAACTATATGTGAAGACAAGAGCATACAAGAGTAAATATGGATAACACTGTAATATATATTATGAATACGGATTATTCACAGTTACCGCCCATGGGCCCACCACCTGTGGGAGGAACCGCTGGGGTCGGGTGCGCTGCCACACGGCGGGCAGTGAAGGTCGGGGGCCTCGACGGACCAGACCCGGGCGGCAGACGCTGGCTCTGGGGACGTGGAACGTCACCTCTCTGTGGCGGAAGGAGCCGGAACTGGTGTGGGAGGTGGAGCGCTACCGGTTAGATCTGGTGGGGCTTACCTCTACGCACAGTCTCGGTTCCGGAACCATACTCCTGGATAGGGGTTGGACTCTTTTCTTCTCCGGAGTTGCCCAGGGTGTGAGGCGCCGGGCGGGTGTGGGGATACTCACAAGCCCCCGGCTGAGCGCCGCTACGTTGGAGTTTACCCCGGTGGACGAGAGGGTCGCCTCCCTACGCCTGCGGGTGGTGGGGGGGAAAACTCTGACTGTTGTTTGTGCATATGCACCAAACAGGAGTTCGGAGTATTCGGCCTTCTTGGAGACCTTGAGTGGAGTCCTGTATGGGGCTCCAGTGGGGGACTCCATTGTTCTGCTGGGGGACTTCAACGCGCACGTGGGCAATGATGGAGACACCTGGAGAGGCGTGATTGGGAGGAACGGCCTCCCTCATCCAAACCAGAGTGGTTGTTTGTTCTGTGCTAGTCATGGATTGTCTATAACGAACACCCTGTTCGAACATAGGGATGCTCATAAGTGTACTTGGTACCAGAGCACCCTAGGCCAACGGTCAATGATCGATTTTATAATCGTTTCGTCTGATCTGAGGCCGTATGTTTTGGACACTCGGGTGAAGAGAGGGGCGGAGCTGTCAACCGATCACCATCTGGTGGTGAGTTGGGTCAGGGGGTGGGGGAAGACTCTGGACAGACCTGGTAAGCCCAAACGGGTAGTGCGGGTAGGGTAAGGGAACGTCTGGAGGAGGCCCTGTCCAACGGACTTTCAACTCACACCTCGGCCGGAGCTTTCGTCATCCCTGTGGAGGCTGGGGGCATTGAACCCAAGTGGACAATGTTCAAAGATTCCATTGCTGAAGCTGCGCGAGGAGCTGTGGTCTTAGGGTCTTAGGTGCCTCAAGGGGCGGTAACCCACGAACACCATGGTGGACACTGGTGGTCAGGGAAGCCGTCCGACTGAAAGAAGAAAGAGTCCTTCCGGGATATGTTATCCCAGAGGACTCCGGAGGCAGGCCAGGGTACCGGAAGGGCCCGAAGGGCTGCAGCCTCTGCCGTGAAAGAGGCAAAGCAGCGGGTGTGGGAGAAGTTTGGAGAAGACATGGAGAAGGACTTTCGGTCGGCACCAAAGTGCTTCTGGAAAACTGTTCGCCACCTCAGGACGGGGGAAGCGGGGAACCATCCAAGCTGTGTACAGTAAGGAGGGGACACTGTTGACCTCAACTGAGGAGGTAATAGGGCGGTGGAAGGAGCACTTTGAGGAACTCCTGAATCTGACTAATACTGTCTGCCTCTATGTTAGAGGCAGAGCTGGAGGATGATGGGGGATTGTCGTCGATTTCCCAGGCGGAAGTCACTGATGTAGTCAAACAACTCCACAGTGGCAAAGCCCCGGGGATTGATGAGATCTGTCCAGAAATGCTCAAGGCTCTGGGTGTGGAGGGGCTGTCCTGGTTGACACGTCTCTTCAACATTGCGTGGAAGTCTGGAACAGTGCCAAAGGAGTGGCAGACTGGGGTGGTGGTTCCCCTTTTTAAAAAGGGGGACCAGAGGGTGTGTGCCAATTACAGGGGTATCACACTTCTCAGCCTCCCTGGTAAAGTCTACTCCAAGGTGCTGGAAAGGAGGGTTCGGCCGATAGTTGAACCTTGGGTTGAAGAGGAACAATGCGGATTCCGTCCTGGTCGTGGAACAACGGACCAGCTCTTTATTCTCGCAAGGATCCTGGAGGGAGCCTGGGAGTATGCCCAACCAGTCTACATGTGTTTTGTGGATCTGGAGAAGGCGTATGACCAGGTCCCCCAGGAGATACTGTGGGAGGTGCTGCGGGAGTATGGGGTGAGGGGGTCTCTTCTCAGGGCCATCCAATCTCCGTACGACCAAAGTGAGAGCTGTGTCCGGGTTCTCAGCAGCAAGTCGGACTCGTTTCAGGTGAGGGTTGGCCTCCGCCAGGGCTGCACTTTGTCACCAATCCTGTTTGTAATATTTATGGACAGGATATCAAGGCGTAGGTAGGTATGGTAAGGTGGGGAGGGGTTGCAGTTCGGTGGGCTGGGGATCTCATCGCTGCTCTTTGCAGATGACATGGTCCAGATGGCATCATCGGCCTGTGACCTTCAGCACTCACTGGATCGGTTCGCAGTCGAGTGTGAAGCGGCTGGGATGAGGATCAGCACCTCTAAATCTGAGGCCATGGTTCTCAGCAGGAAACCGATGGAATGCCTTCTCCAGGTAGGGAATGAGTCCTTACCCCAAGTGAAGGAGTTCAAGTACCTTGGGGTTTTGTTCGCGAGTGAGGGGACAATGGAGCGGGAGATTGGTCGGAGAATCGGCACAACGGGTGCGGTCATGACCGAAAGAACGAGATCCAGGGTACAAGCGGCCGAAATGGGTTTCCTCAGGAGGGTGGCTGGCGTCTCCCTTAGAGATAGGGTGAGAAGCTCAGTCATCTGTGAGGAGCTCGGAGTAGAGCCGCTGCTCCTTCGGTCGAAAAGGAGCAGGTTGAGGTGGTTCGGGCATCTGGTAAGGATGCCCCCTGGGCGCCTCCCTAGGGAGGTGTTCCAGGCACGTCCAGCTGGGAGGAGGCCTCGGGGAAGACCCAGGACTAGGTGGAGGGATTATATCTCCAACCTGGCCTGGGAACGCCTTGGGATCCCCCAGTCAGAGCTGGTTAATGTGGCTCGGGAAAGGGAAGTTTGGGGTCCCCTGCTGGAGCTGCTCCCCCCGCGACCCGACACCGGATAAGCGGAAGAAGATGGATGGATGGATGGATGGAATACGGATTATTCAGTGCCATCTTTAAATTGTGTACTGTAGCTAGATTTGGCTGAGTAAAGCCAGTGGGTGCATTCTAAAATGAGTTAATGGCTGATGCAGCAGTGTGTGAATATTGCTACAATGACAGCATGGATTCTCTCATGGCAAAGTGCCTGCAGTAACATATAATCTGTAACTCTTTGCAATTGCAATCTGGCATGTTTAGATAATGAAAGTCACAAAAATATAAAAAAGCAAACATAAGCAGTTCTGTTACTTATTGGTCAACAAATACTATTTTTGCTTACATCATTTATATTAATGTTTTAAAAAATATAGTATTCTACTCAATTTTCATGCAGTATGATTAATTTCCCACCACCCCCCTGTATGGTCCCTGCTATCTATCCATGACGCAGCTAGTTAAAGATCACAATGTCTGTCAAAATTCCTCCTTTAACCAAGGTCTTTAGCCACTGACTTTCAGAACTCTGTAATATTGTTACATAATTAATATACTATGGTGACTTTTCTCGACTCCAAATCTGCCACTATCAGAGATTAAAAGTTCCCATGTGGTCTGTGTAAAGTCTTAATTCTCCAGTGGGGGAGTATTGGATCTTGGCTGGAAGTCCTGAAGAAAGAATATCAGATTTTGATTTTATTTCAAATTAGTGCGTAAGCCTTGGACTTTCATATTAGTAGAGTCCCTATTGAGAGAGAAGCCTCAATCTGATCAAGTCTCATTACTTTAGCAATTAAGGTTTCGCCCCTGGGGTCCTCCCCTCAGCTCCTGCTCCCCCCGTCTAATGCTTCTTCTCCTCCTGTATCCTTTATTCTCTCCTCCTAGCCATCGTATGTTTTTGCCACCAAGGCGGAGGAGAGGAGAAATGGAGAACAGCTTGCACAAATCCTTGATTGGCCAAAGTCTATCCTCCATCTCGGATTACGAATAGAAATGGAACATTTGAGGACAAAGGAATGAGAAAAAAGAGAGAGAGAGAGAGAGAGAGAGAGAGAGAGAGAGAGATGTGAGCTGCAGAGTTAGGGGCACAGAGAGAGAGAGAGAGAGAGAATGAGAGAGAGAGAGAGAGAGAGAGAGAGAGAGAGAGAGAGAGAGAGATGTGAGTTGCAGAGTTATGGGCACAGAGAAGAGAGAGAGAGAGAGAGAGAGAGAGAGAGAGAGAGAGAGAGAGAGAGAGAGAGTGGCTAATATAATTGAATTAAAAAGATGGAGCGGGGCCATTTCTAAGCAGGTGGGAGTGTGGAGTGAGAAAGAGCAGGCGGGATATTAACTTCTAATAAAAGAGAGATTAGAAAGTGGCTAGGAGGACTGCTCTGTCTTTACCTGTGGGAGTGACAGCCCCCACATAACCTTTCACTGCAATATGCACACTGATATTGGCCGCCATATTCTGAGCATACCACACACAGACATACAAACACATATACACAAGCATCCACGCACGTACCAGTGTCTCTGCACAAAAACCACATAACACAGTGTATACACACATATAGTAATATATGTGACATTTGAGGAGACGCACACACACACAGTCATGAGTGCAGTGTGACAGCAATGCATTATCAGCGCTCACTCAATGATCCAACAGGCGGCAGACATCAGATAATGAAGACACAGCTCTTTGGGAAGCCGCGACTATACAGACAATTAATTAACTAATTGGTCTAACGAGCTCGTTAAAGCCGTGCTTTTTTGGCAGCCGGTGTGAATACATTAACAAGGCTAATTCAATTAAACAGGTGCAGATTTCACAGCTGCCTATTTCACGGGCGCACACACTCACAAACACACACACAACACAAACACAAATCCTACAGGTGTTGTGTATATCTTCGCTCCATTTGACTCTGATGTCTTTTTTGAGCGGAACCTTGGCATTCGATCAGAAGCATAATGATATGCAGATCAAGTGGTGTGTGTTTGCGTGTGTGTTTCTGTCAGTGCTTGTGCCTCAATGGGCCGGTGTGCCTTTGAATCAAAAGCACAGCTCAATAAGCTCGAGCAGCATTGGTAATCTGTATAATTGAAAGGGTGTAAAATAGGTGGGTGAAAAACTGATTGAAGCGCTATGATAGCATACTTAAATTAGCTAACAGAATCTCAGGGGTCAACCAATAATTTTAGCAAAAGCTTCACCATGCAATACATTTCTTAATTCGCTCCAAAGCTTTTCAGTATTATACATGCAGGGGAGTTTGACGGATAAAAATAAATAGGCAGTCTAAATTCACAACATATTATTATTGGGTAAAAGGAGAACAATTATGATTTTCGCCAGTCTGACAATAGGACACATTCATTTAAGAATCTGTGACATGTAGCATGAAACCATGTCTTTAAATTTCATGCAAAGAAAAGCATGTGTGTTTGTGTACACTTGGAATCTTACCTTTTGTCTCACTCCATTCAGCTCTTCAGTTAGTTGGTTAATCTTTGCCTCTTTCTCCTCCATCCTTCTCTCAAATAAGGCGCTTAGCTCGCCCCTTAAAGACACCATTTTGGCCTTGGCCTGGAACACAGTCAGGGCTTCATATTCATTCACTGGCATTAACTTTAGACAAATCTGTGGCCTGTGTATTGTCTTCGCTCAAAGATCCTCTATTGTTAAAACCGTTAGCAAATCAGTTATGAGCGATATTGCGTGGAATAATCCTCATAAGAAGACAAAATTGCAATAAAATGGCAAAAATTTACAACATCACACTGAGATAGTGACCATGACTGAAATGATTTT
This sequence comes from Perca fluviatilis, assembly GCF_010015445.1. NCBI lineage: Eukaryota > Metazoa > Chordata > Actinopteri > Perciformes > Percidae > Perca > Perca fluviatilis. Next base: position 12,286,168 of record NC_053133.1, on the reverse strand, counting down.
CTTACTCTTCATACACACAGAGAACACAGATATTGCCCATACCCATACTGTAATGATTGACAGTATGCACAGATTATACACATATATCAAACGCTAACGCAAAGAAACATAGCAGAGTGGGCCTTTTGATGACACAGGGCTTGAATGAAGATGATGGGTGAAGGGAAGTCTGATGTTTGATCTCCCTCTGTATGTGTGTGTGTTTGTGTGTGTGTCTTTGTGTGGAAATGTATATGCATGATGATTTGGTGGGTTTGGTTTGTTATGGCAGTGGCTACAGCAGAAGCTCCCTCATAGGCTGACTAAAGCGCTGAGGTCGGTGGTTAGCTAAACTCCCATGGAGATGATACCACTGATTAATTTTCTCCGGCTTCCTCTCCTCCACCCTCTCCCCCATCCATAGGTCCGCCTTCTTTCCCTTCCCCCTAGCCCCTTCAGCCACTGCTGAATATTAAATCAGTCCCTTTTTTAATTTCCAGATAACCACGGTTCATTTTTCTCCAAGTGTCATATAGCCATGACATGGTGTAGCAGCCTATATATTAGGGATGGCTGATGTGAGTTATTGTTATTGTTATCTTTTTTTCCATTTACTGCCTGTGTGTCCAACTGTACACCGTGCATGGCTAAATCATAACCTTCACATGTGGTACAAATATCGATAACACCATTAGCAATTTGCTGTGAAATTTCCTATCTTGACAGTTAGACATGTTGCGGTTTTAAGAGCCAAACGACACTAAAAGTCTCTGTTTCACCATAACGTAAATATTGCCTGTGGTGTTTCGTGTCGTGTTTGTTTCCTGCTAGGTAATAATGAAGTCCATGTTTGAGTGTATATGTATGTTTGTGTGTACACGCTGGCCAAGGATAAGGCGAAAAAGAGTGAAACTATACTGTTGTAGTGTTTTATAGTGATTTTGATTTTGCCACTACCACTTAGAGACTGATGTTAAAGGGAACTGACACACACAGAACTAATGCACAAGCAATCCTGCCGTTTGTACAATACATATTTGTATATATATAACATTTGTGTGTGTGTGTGTGTGTGTGTGTGTGTGTGTGTGTGTGTGTGTGTGTGTGTGCACGTGTATTCTCTGTGAAAATACATACTCCGCCATTAACGTGTGCACACATGTGGACACGGACACACAGACAGACCCACACCATGGGTGTCATCACTCAATGTCCCAGCTGCAAATGAAATCTCATTCTCTTTAACAATCTGAGAAGCCCACTCTGAAATATCTCTCTGCCTCCTGCCTCCCCCTGTCCCTCCTTTATCTGGTCTTCACTAAATCACCCCCTATTTTTTCTTTACCAATCTGCACACCTTTTACTTTATCCTTTATCCAAAACACATGCTGACCAGAAACCATCACACATACAACCTGTGCGTGCTCATTTGTGCTTTTGTCAGTGTGATCAAATATTTACTATCCCCTATATTTTGCACACAAGTTAACACTTTGCTGTGCCACCACAAGGCTTTGTCCTGCATCCAGACATGTAACAACAGCTGCTCTCAGGTTTTAGCTTTTCCTCTCTTGCATCGTTGTGCCTTCCTATCATCATATTACTCCACATCACCTGCTTGCATAGCCTGGAACCTCGCCCAGGAAACTGGGGAAGTGGGAAGTGATTTGGAAAAATGAGGGCAATAAAAAAAACACACAGGGATGAATGGAGAGATGTGATATAGGGTAATATGCTAACCCAATCAGCAGGCTGCTGTTTGCCGACAGTATAATCAACATATCGGCCTAATGTCATTACAGCTATATGAGAAATAATATTGCGTGAAATGATATTGCACGGCACATGCACGCCTGCGCTGTGCACACATGAACGGGCTCACACGTCCACATGTATGTATCACCTACTACTTTCCTGGCTCAGACAGGCAAGCACACACACACACACACACACACGGTGACACAAAGATGCTAAATTCTCCATGCATACACACACTGCAAAAAAATTACACTAATTATTCATGTGTAAATATTTCCAGCTTTCCTTCTAATATCAAGTAAAAGGAAAAAAGAAATGGCCAGTAAGACGAGAAGATTCCACTTGTTCAGGGCGATTAATTGATTGATTACTTTATGATTGTTATTGATTAGATAAAAAAAAGGGTATTATTTTACCATGCTGACAATTTATTTAATTTGTTTTAAGATAAGATTTTAAGAAGTAAATTAGATTTATTTTAAAGGTTTATTGGTATTGGTATTAGTTAAAATCGATATTTTTCACTTTTGTGCATGCGTGCACAGTGCACACACACAGACACAGAGACTGCCCACTGGCTCTGACAAAAGAGGATAATAGTTAGTGTGTGGCTTCCATATCCTGAATGCATGAGGCCACTGATGGCCTCTATTGATGGACACTGGCGTGAAGCCATCACTCAAGTTATGGAGCTTTAATTGGAGACAGCATAAAACGATAAACCAAGAAACATGCATGGTTGAACAGCCCAATGTAAACCATTAATCATAGCGCAGGCAAAGACAAGTGGCCGCCACATACACACACGCAGACATATGCACACACGTAAGATGGTGTACACACAGTTGCAGAAGAGCACACACACACACGCTGTCCTTGCACCACACACCTTGCATTTGTGTGCATATTTGCACACATACACACGCACACACTGAGTGTGGCAGAGACAAGTGTCCCAGTCACATATTCTCATGATAGATGACCCATTTAACTTTGATTTCTAGAGAAATGAGCTTGCCAGCAGTACAGGGTTACCACACACACACACTTACTCATTCATAATGCACACACATAGATACTATAAATGGGCTACATACAGTATATGAACTCACAGTGTACATTTAGTTTATATGTAAATAACAGCTTGCATTATTTTAAAGACACATGTATTCATACCCCCCCCCCCCCACACACACACACACACACACACACACACCTTATTTGCATGAGAAGGGTTATAATATTGGGATGATTTGTGATGCAAGCAATCAGAAGTGAAGTAATTCATCAGTGGCCATGTCTAACACACATGTCCACTGGTCATAAATAGAAATCTACACACATGCACGCTTACACCTGCTTGTAAAATCTGCACAATCCCACAGAGGAGAGAATAAATCAACAAAAAGTTGACGTGAAGGCAAGACTGTTGTAACACAAACCCACACAAATGTGCTCTCACATACACATTCCACCCTCCACAAATACTTGGAATTAAATAAACTGACAGACACATGATATGTTTTAGGAAAGTTGGATTCAATGTAGCCCTCTTCACATCTGTAAAGCCTGGGAATCAAGTCACCAGTGTTGTCAAGATGAGTTTGTTTTCAAATGTTTGTTATGCACACAGCTGCTGATGTAGATTAACTTAGGTGTGTTTTTACAATGTGTCTTACATATTTTTTACATACATAAATCTGGTTTGACTTGCCTTTGTTTTATTATTTGACTACTGTATATTATGAATTGTGACTTTCAAATATGCAATTCGGCTGTGCCATCTAATCTACCACTAATGCAAATAGTGATATAAAATATGAAATAGGAGATATGTGTGGCCTGAAAATTATAACAAGACCATATTAGCTGTACCTTTTGTCTGTGACGACATGCAAATAAAAAACCATCAAAATGGTCAATAAAAGTAGGAAAATCCTCAGAAATAGGTAAGGATGGAGATCTGTTTATTGGAGTAGATAGAGATGTCATTCAGTGAGGAGAGGCTGATGTGAGGAAATTCTTGAAAAGATGAATTCTCACATTAAAAGGGAAGATAAGATGTGAAGGGACTGCTGCTCTGACTGGAGTGAGAAGATTTTTTTCGTCCAATGGGAAGAGAGCAGAAGAGCTGCGAAAACTCAAGGTCTCTGTGTCAATGGGTTAAACAGCTCAGTAGGCTGACATGGAACCAGAGCAAGAGAAAACAGAAATTACAAGCATTGCTGTTCTTCTCTGTCTGTACCATCTCCTTATGTTTGTGTACAGAAGTGTGGTGGCTGCCAATTACAAAAGCATTTCTGTTTTGTTCTTTAGTTCCATGAGCAATTAATTTTTGCAAACGGATAATGTTGTAATCCAGGGACAGACCTTTTTTTATTTGGTCATTGATTGCAAATGTTAACACCCAAAAACCAACTGCACCCCATCACAGCCACTGTCCAGTGACATATGGGACAGTGTTGATATTTAGACAAATGGATTGTGCATTAGAAGGATAAAAACCTTCCAAATATACACACACAAAAACAGCACACACACGTTCCATACAGCGGTTGCAGCCCCTCAGCGCTCCTCTGTCCTCACATGCTTGGTTTCCCCATCTAATTGCTGCCATTCGTCAGTGTGTGTGTGTGTGTGTGTGTGTGTGTGTGTGTGTGTGAGTGTGTGAGTGTGTGTGTGTGAGTGAGTATGTGTGTGAGTGTGTGTTGCCAAGTGCTCCTGTACTTTGTGTTGCGGTTCTTCTTTCGTTATTCTGTCACTGTAAATTTACAAACAACTGTTGTGAAAAGAGAGAAAGTAACAGATAATCAGGTAAGAATTGGAAGGAAGAGAAAGACCGAAAGACGCAGAGACAGAGGAACACACACACACACACACACACACCACACACACACACACACACACACACACACACACACACACACACACCTGTCACAGTGCCATAGGGCATACTAAACCTGTCAGCATTTAAACCTGCCTTGTACTCTGGCTTGCCAAGTAGAATTAGTCTCTCACATAATATGCCAGCCTCTTTACAACAAACACCTACTTCCGTTATATTATATAGTGTAAATATAATATTTTAAACACAATCAGAATCTCTTCAGAATAAAAGCATGTGTGTATAGGTTACTTTGTCTGAGGCGTTTTAGCCACTCTTCCCATGGTGCAGATTCTAGGGATGCGAGGATGCGTTCAGAAAAGCAGTCAAATATCCAGTAAAGTAAGCAGCGGAAGTGTGTGTGAAAAAAACGAAACACAGATCCACATCCTTGATCATTGGTACAGAATCTTCTAAATAATTCTTCAGCATGGAGCAAATCAAAACTCTAAGTGCATAAAACAAGTTAATTACAACTTAACTTGACTTATATCCATCTGATACTGACATGTAAACACATGAGACTGATTGCACTCTTTTGGGCAATCATGAAAATATGACTGTGCTGATGAATAAACCTGTTTATGTCCTGTGTGGCCGGTGTGTGTGTGTGTGTGTGTGTGTGTGTGTGTGTGTGTGTGTGTGTGTGTGTGTGTGTGTGTGTGTTTGCGGTCGTTTAATAAGAAAGTCCGCATTATTACATTTTTTTCTTTCACATGTGCTTGTGTGTGTGTGTGTGTGTGTGTGTGTGTGTGTGTTCAACATGATAATTTGTAAGTTTATGTTGTGAGGGGGCTAAACAGATAAGCAATCCACAGCTCAATCCTTCATCCTGCTCTGATTATAAATCAGCTGGAGCTCTCAGAAGCAATCAGCAAGAGCAATCTGCAGCCGCCACAGACACCTTATCAATCAGAGGGGACCATCACACTGTCACACACATACGCGCACATAAACTTAAGAAATACACACTCCCATATCCGTACGGGCCCGCATACACACACACCCGTAGACACAAAGACAAGTATGCCGCAATTGTAATTCTACATCCCCGCCCTGCAGCCTCTTCCCGCCTTTTAAAACTTCCTTCTCTTTTTTTTTTTGTCTTATGAAACGGGATCACAAGAGTTTCATCCAGCTAGCTGCCTGGCGGCCACGGAACTGTGCAAGACGAGACACATCACTCCTAATTACAGTCTGATATTAATAACAGAGAAAAATATTAATCTTGGAGGTAAACACTAAGCCGCTTAAAGGAAAATTGCAAATAAATCAGATTATCTTATAGGAATATCCACCGAATGGGCCGAGGGGGTAATGAGAAACCTGGGCCCAGCCCCCCTCTCTCTCTCTCTCTCTCTCTCTCTCTCTGTGTGTATCATTTCCCACTCCCCATTCTCCTTCAGGATCTAAAAAGGTGTGACTGGGTGTTTGTGAGCACATCTGTGTATTTATAAAACTGCAATGCGACCCCCTCCCCCCTCCCTCCCTCCCTCCACCACCAGCATCACCTTCCCTCTCTCTCTCTCTCTGCTGCTGTATTCATTTTTCACCTCCAATTTTATTTTTTCATCAGTCGGGGGGGGGGGGCGCCGCCGAGCAGATTCAATTAGGTTCTGTGATTGGGCCGCTGGCATTCAGCGGGGTCATTGAAAGGTTAAAGAATTCAGTGGCACAAACATGATTATGGCTCTGTAGCATTTGATCAAAAGTAAGGTTTGTCACGGCAAAGCGGAGCCCCTCGGTTTCTTGAACTGGTACCACCGGTTTGGCCAGAGTGTGATGTGAGAGCTGTTCCACGTGTTGGTTTTAGTTGATTCTTCCATTGAATGGTAATTACATGCTGAAGGTGCTGGATATACAGCAGGTAGGGAGAGATATACAGAGATATGCACATAAGCATGTGTGTGCACATGTGTGGCATGCTGCTACACCAGCAAGCATGGAAACACACAGATATATACGCACAGAAACATTAATTCTCTCTCGCTCCTTCTCTATTCCTCACACACACACACACACACACACACACACACACACCCACACACACACACAGAGTAGCAGAGTAATAAAGCCCACCCTTGCAGTGAAATTAAAGCTAGTCAATGACACTGCGTGCCGAGTACACACTAAATCATTTTTATACCCAGATGAAACAGCCAACATAATACCAGCTCTGCACATGTATCCAATATCACCTGGAGACTATGAAAAAACAACAAAAAACCAAAACAACTAATCAAATATCATATTGGATGTGTCAGGTTCATGTCAGAACAAGAGATTGATACTAAATATAGGAAATATGGTACAATAACAGTATGATATCTTTTTATATTCAAAATGGCCAAGCAGAGAGCACATTATGAGATATTGGATTGATAAACAGGCTGGGATGCTGTTGTTCGGTGAGTATAATAGAACAATAACGTTGCTCCTGGGTTAGCAAAAATTGCATTATGATTTTAATGTGTTTTACAGACACAAGCCCTTCACTGAGAGGAAATCATGTCAATAAATAAGCAGCCTCACATTTTAAAACAAAGAGAATCATAGTCAATGAAAAAAAACGTGCAACTATAGAATGGTGTTTGGTTACTATCAAATATCTTACACAACACGGCAATGCATATAGAAACACATCATCAGTGCACATTGTGAGCTCAGAAATATAAGATTGTGTCTGACGTCTTTTTAAACAATCTTTATGGACACATTTATATTTTACATATTATCACTGCTTGTTTTTGAAGGTTAATCTCTGAAAGTGAAATACTAAAAACTGAATACTACAATGGCACAAAGTTTTGAAGTACATAACACTTTAGTTTGTAGTTGAAATCTTTCATGGTCAGTATCTCAGAGCTACACTGCACCAAGGTTACAATGTACTCATATCACACACACAAAAATAGTTTTCATTGTGACAGTGCACGTCAATCATCTCATTTTGGGAGTGCCTGTCAATCACCTATTTCTCTCAAATCACCAGAAGCCACAGCCATAAGGGAGCTTTCCCATCTGCCACTATCGGCCACCTCAGGTGTGGAACACCAGCCAGCCGCAACCAGTCAATACAGCTGTTTGGTACTCCAGTCCCTTGCTGCATCCTAATTGCCGGTGCAACACTCAAATATGTCCTACACTTCCCAATTCTTGTGAAACCCCCCCGCCCCCCACCACTAAGCAATCCCCGTTCCATACTCAAGATGGGTATTTACATGCCCCACACCACGGATAGCAAACAAGCTCATTTAAAAGTTCACATGCTAATGTGTGACATTTAATCCAAACTTTACACGGGGAAAAGGACACGCAACAATAGATTTTGATTCCTTTCTTGTCCGTGAATCTCATCATCTTTCGCCTTCCATATTTATGAGTCGAAAAGGCGGGACACCTTAGAGGGGAGTGAGGGGAAGGGACAGGGAGTTTACTATTTGAAAATTGGACTGGTTAGTGATATTTGCACTCCACAGTCTCCTTCTATGTTGATATTGTTGATATGCACAAATTACTCACTGTTTTTATTTTGAAGCCACATGGCAGAAAACCACTAAAAAAGTAGCCCACTTCACACATATGTGGTATTTAATTACTATGATGTTATCAATGCATTATCAACTTTAAATGTCTGCAGGCTCATTTTCAGCTGGCGAGTGTCCGTTTCACCAGCTGAAATGACAACTGTCTGCAATATCAGCTGTAGCTAATTAACGTAGATAATCCCATGTGCTAGCCAAATCACAAAGTGAAACTCTTAGCAGTTTTCTGGTAAATGTTCTCTGAAAGGCAGTTTCTGCACGCTCGGCCAAAGAATATTTCCTAGAGATACACCAGTCTGTATCGTTGTGATATTTCAGAAGAGTGGAAAGAATGGAAAGTGGAAAAACCAAAAACTCAGCCAAAGGGGTTGTGGTTGGGAGGGGTAGGTGGTGTGTGTGTGTGTGTGTGTGTGTTTTGTCTCTGGCTGACACATAGACACACAGCCACACTGCATATTATATTCCCATGCATATTTATGTTTATCTAGATTTTATTTGTACGCGTTGAGTATCAGGGCTAATATGTTTTCTTAAATCTTCACTCCTGTGTCATTTACATGATCACTTAAAAAAAAAAAAAAAAAAAGGAGCATGTACTACACTGACTCCCATGGGGAAACTGGGCCTTCGGAGGCCAGCTGATGAATTTTCATTGCGTTTATACATTTTTTTTCGGGTGGTGGAATCAAGTCACAACAGTGACACACATGAATGCAGTGAATGTTTTATTCTTGTGTTTGACGTACCTCAGAGAGAAGGGTCTCCTCCTTCTGGTGAGACTCTGACAGCTCCCTGTTCTGTCGCTCTACCTGCTTCCTGCTGACCGCCAACTACAGAGAGACAGAGAAACGGTTCAATAATAGAATGATGAAAATGATGATAAGAAAAACTGATACTAAATTTGATATACTGTATTTTTTTTGTCACATTTCAGGAACGTAAGGGTAAAAAAAAGACAAGGAACAAAAAGAAGGTAAATTAATCAGCAACCGGTCAACAGAAAGAAATAAAGACACAGCTGCACCTACAGTGTTTTTTTGTGAGTGCCAAAAAGAAGAAAAAGGTTTGTGATGAACAAACAGTCAGCTTCTTTCTCTCTCTTTCTTTCTCACACACTCACACGCACCCACACAGATCGACTAGGACAGGCCAGGGATGAGCACACCCCATCTGATCTGTGGCCCGCTCATTCATTAGACCCATGCTCTCCCCTATTGATTTCAGCTTAAATAATGAGAAAGCTTATCCAAAAATCTTTAGCATTTGGGCTCCAACTTAAGGGAATCGATGAGGCCATTTCCCATTTTGAACAGCACATACGCAGGGGTTTTATGTACGGTGAACGGGACAAATCCAGATGCTGATAAATCAATAGGCCTTTTTGTCGATGGACAGGCATGCTTGCACATACACATACATGCATACATGGACACACATGGCTGATAAATGGTATTTTTGAGGCAATTAAAGTGAGCTGTAAACATATGAAGGCCAATCAATTGGCCAGTGAGGTCTATTATCAAGGCTTTAACACTGATTTAGAAGGGGCTTAAAGGAGACAGCAGCTTTAAGTGTGCCACAGCCACTTATGCAGATCAGCAGCAGCTAGAGACCTGCACAGATCAGTGCTGCACTGTGCTAAGCTGCTAACCGAACAAGATAGTGCATGTCACCACTACAGAGCCTCAAAACTGCTTTAAAAGCCCATTTTTGTTTATTGGCTCATTCTATTATTTAACCAAGCTTGATACAGAAGGGGAAAAAACGTATAGAAAATATTGTAGCAAAACATTTCTAAATGACATTTTGCTGCTTATCAAATCTTTTCAAACAAAGAACGTGGTCAGACATGGCGCCATTAGGCATTGTTGAAGAATTGTATCATTTATTTTCTCCATAATTTTTTTTTTTTTTTTTGCAGTTTGCATCTAGTTGAAATAAGGAGGGGGGGGAGGCGCTGCCTGGTGGACAATTCTATTTTAGAAGGGGTAGAGAAGCTTGTTAGGAGGAAAATGAATACATCAGTGCTGTCCACCCTGCAGGCTTCCCCCCCCACTGCTTCCACTTTGCTAAAGGTGAGACACGTGTGTTAGCAAAGCTAACCTACAGACAACATTTCCCTGAGGTAATTGGTTCCACATTAATATTCATTTGATTCTGTATTCGGCGGCTATGACAAGCCTCTCTGCTTTGATTCTCCATGCCTAGGTCCCCTCATCGACCACACAATGTTAACCCTGTAATTGTGAGTTTAGTTAAACATGCACATATTGAGGCACTTTTTGTGCTGTTTTCTGAAATACTACAGTGATATATAAAGCTAAACTACAACCCTGCTGCCCTCCTAGAGTGTTACTTTTGTCTCTGGTTCCTCTCACTTTGACTTTTGTACAACGCGCCCGCTCTTTTCGTACCACTGTTTCGGTCTGGTTGATCTGGTGTGTGTGCATGTGTGTTGCTGAGGCATGACATTTCAATTGTGCGTCCAATCAAATTGGCAGGGAGGCAGTAAGAAAGGTTGGGGAGTGATGAGGGGTACGGGGTTGTTCTGAGGGTTGTCGACCAACCGTTACCATGGAGAACCACTTATGTCAGAACCACCAAGGTCACAACTGCTGACCTGCAGTGTTATAGTACTTCTGAATAGCACACTATACGGATATACCAGAGTCTCTCTTTGCTTCTTTATTCTTATCCCTTTTTTCTTTCCTAATGTGTTTCGCTCTTTACACCCTTTGCTTTCTGTTTAGCCTTTCTCTTTTCTTTTCCATCATTATCTTTGTCTCTTTTTCAGTTTGTCTTTCTCTCTATGTATCACATTTCTGTCATTTGGCATTTCTCTCTTTCCTTCATGTTTAAGATTGACTAATTGTGCCATTATGAGGCCTGTGGTGTTGCTGAATACATTATGTATGGCCTGTGCTGGCAGTGAGTCTGAACATGGCCTGTTTTGAGTCATTAGAATTCCGTTTGCTAACACACAGCCATTGTGCTAGTCTGGAGTTAGGGGAGATGGTATGATAAAATATTGAGGGCGAGCAAGGCAGCTGCAGATGCTAGCTGTCATGTGTGAGCGAATGAATGTTATGACAAGCATGTTTAAACATTCATGCGGGGAGGAGAGTTTAGGGGGGCTTTTCATTAACACCAATATGTCCTCGTCTCCCTGGTGCAGACACTGCTGGTGTTAGCATGACAACAACAGGGAGGAGAGGAATTAACATCTTGAGGGGAAACTGTCACAGACACACACATCTAGAGAGGTAGAAACAAGCGATCCTGTGCATGAGCACACACAAACGTACACATTTTACGCTGGCTGAGTACTACCTTACATCTAACATGAAAAGTACTGAGTGAAATTGACACTCAACTTTCAAACTCGAACAGACAGCAAGACAACGCTCTCTTGTTTACCAGAACAACTATCTGAAAGTGTAACACCGTGTTCTGAGCTGATCAAATAGCTCACAGTAGAACTGAGCAACACATTCAAATAGGGAGAAACAGGAGTGCAGTGGGTTCTCACATCAACCACAACAATGATATAATAATAAAGATTTTTCAAAGGAAGAATAAGGATGTGGGAGGTTTCTAGGCCAAACTTACATCACCCACCATTAGGCTGTCAAGAGATTTGACCTGGTAGCAACAGAGCAATCTCTTGACAGTTTTTGAAAACTAGAGAGAAGACAAGCTATTTGTGGCATTTTTTGGGAGCAGAGCAATGGCCAATCTGATTGCATAACCTTGACAAAGCTAGATGAATAGACACCTTAACAGGTAGAGGGCTGAAATAACAATGCTGTGGTAAATGGGTGAACACTGTGTCCAACATTTTTTTTAATCTCTTACCTAAGTCTTGTTAACATATCTGAGGCATCTGTAGCTTGTGATAAAAAGCACATGGCATGCACATTACAGCAATATAGTGACAGAGCTCAACATCATTATTCTGCTACTGTGGCATGTTATTATGGAAGAGGTATAAACATTTTTAGCTCACTAAAACTCCACTAAATGGAGTGCAAAATCAATACCTATGCTGATGATCCCATGAAGTCAAATCAAGGCGAAGGAGAAAAAAACAGAGCATCAAGTATGATCAACATAAGTGGCTTTGACTTGCAGAATGTGTTTGCATAACATGAGCTTTAGATAATGTCATAAATGGCTTTAAATGCTGCAAGGTGCATTAAAAAAATGCACAGTCATCGGTTTTACCCACACCTTGATGCAAACATTTTGAATTAATCTAGTTTTCACTGGTCAAGCAATTCCATTTTGATATTTAAATTTGGTGTGCATGTGTGTATGTGCGCCAGTACACGCTCCACCAAGACTGATCTAATCAGTCCTAAATCAGTTAATAAGACAAGGACACAGAGGAGATGACTCAGCTGATGTGAGCATGAGCTAATATTAGCATCTCACTCCCATTCAAGACCTGTACTGCACAGAGTAGCATCCCGTGTTTGGTCTTCCCATTATAAAAATGCAGGCTTTGGACGTTAAGCTTTAGCTCACCACAGTGAATTCCATTAGCACATTAGCGAAGGTGTCATGACCTACCGCTAATGTTGGGTGCAGCATTAAATACCTTATTTAATTTTTGAGTCAATTTTGAGGGTAGCCCTTAAAGGGGAACTATGCAGTTTTTTTAAGCTTAATTTACCTTAACTGAACAGCTTCGGAGTCATTGGAATGGTTACATGACTTTTTTCGGGGTTGAATGGTGGTCATCTCGCTTCCCCCTAGCGCCAGTGAGCGGAAAAACCACCCTTGCAACTACACCCATTACACCCATTCAGGAACCGGCTAACAAGGTTGTGATGGAGTTTTTCACACTATCGTCATGGCTGAGCCAGCAAAAAAGAAGCAGAAAGCTAGGAAAGCATTTTCGGAGGAACAGAGAATGAGGAAACAGCAGACTGATGGAGTGAGGACTCAGACACAAGTAAACATAGCAGCTGCCAAAAATCTATTCCGAAGCTGTAGGGGGAGCTCTATAGAGAAAGCTGTGAGCAAAAAGCGTAAAAAACCAGACAGACATGTATATATATACACAGGTGGTTGTATGCCTTGAGAGATGAGAAAACCTCAGTTTTCCAACAGTTGCAACAACTTTAAGGGTCTAATATTATGGTCATAATGTGCATACCTGTATTTTGGGTTTGTACTAGAACATGTTTACTTGCTTTAATGTTTAAAACACACATTATTTTTCTCATACTGTCTGTTTGAATATACATGCCTTAAACGCTCCATTTTAGCACCTGTCTCTTTAACGCCCCCTCCCAAAGAAGCCCAGTCTGCTCTGATTGGTCAGCATTTTTATGTTTTTCGCAACTGCACTCTAGGATTCTCTGCACCATCATTGCAGCCAGTGAATGACTGTAACGGCACTGTAGCTGCACTTTATAATTATATACTGTATATAGTATAATTGTGACATCACCACCGTACGGAATTCCTGACGGCTCGTCTCAAGGCACAGTTTCTGAATACGGGCTGTGTGCATTTGTCTGTGTATTGAGGGTTTTAATACTTTTCATTCTGCATTCTGACGTGTTTTAATTGAAGCATCCCCACTCTCAGCCATACACACCAAACCAGAGGAGCAGATGAGTACTACTCTGTCAAAGCTAATTCTCATCTTCTAAACTGCATGCCAAAATGTTGCTAACACAAGTGCACGGGCACATGCCACAGAGGCAAACAGATGCATGAATACCCAATACACACAAGAGCGCACACAGAAACTTAAACTGGCTATTAATTAAAAGCCAGAGCATGGAGTCGACTCGGGGTAGGCGGTTTGCGACACCACAAATCTGGGAGACTTCCTGCAAGACATAAATCTGTTGCGTTCTCTCTCTCTCTCTCTCTCTCTCTCTCTCTCTCTCTCTCTCTCTCTCTCTCTCTCTCACAACAAAGATAGTCTTGTCTAGGTGTCTCCCTCCCTTCGCTCTCCTCACCATTCATTAGAAGCACAAGAAGCTGTGGTCAGGTTAGAAAAAAAACTCTACATTCTCTCTGTTTCGGTCACTCATTCATTCCCTCTGTCTTCTTCTTTCAGGCCTGCTCTCGCTTTTACTCATATTTTCTCTCTCTCTCTCTCTCCTCTCTCTCTCTAAGTCTCTCTCCCTCTCTCCTCTCTAAACACTGTCTCTTCCACATGGCCCGGATAATGAGTGGTGAAGCTAAACGAGAGGAAACACGGCTCACTATTAGGATGGCAACGCTGACTGAAGGTTTTAAATAAACGGAGAGAACTTGAGGCCACATTGTATTTCCAAGGACATAAACTAATGGAACAGGCAGACATTCTCTGAGCAAATACACACTCTGTTTAAACTACCATAATAGTTGTAAAAATATACATGTCCATGTGGATCTAACTGAGACACAGACTGGCAGAACAGGCAGACAGAAATACGTATAAATGCATACATCCTCAGATATGCATGTAGAAAACCACAAACACTGTCTACATGAATTCAATACCACTCATTTCCTTGGCGTGGAAAGCCTATTAGCTCGCATTCAAAAGCCTAACAATAAGGACATGAAAAAACATAAATGCTTGTCGATGTCATTGAAAACTAATTAGGCAAATGTGTTTTCTTAAGTGTCTCTGATATGCTCTCAGGCATAGAAATCCACACCCACATATAAACACACGGAGGAGCCTCACTCTATGAGGTTAATTGGGTTATCTAGGCTGATTAGCATAACTAATTAGGACGCTTGTTAAAGGAAACAAATTATTTATTCAATTAGCGCAGTTTGTGTGTATGTATGAAGCTGTGCATGTGTATATATCCCCCTTCATCACTGGCACAAGTTCAAATAACAATTAAGCAAAGCTCTAAGTGGGCATAAAGTGTGTGTTCACTTCATCATTTATGTATTCTATAATACACAGATGCTCACCATCAGGTACCAGACATCCCACCCTTTCAACCCCAACACACACACACACACACACACACACACACACACACAAAGCATGCCTTGCTGTAGCTCTTAAATCCCTAATCATCATCATTAGTCTACTGTTTAGCATAATTAGCACTGTTAACCAGATGAGCTAAGTCGAGTCAGGCTGTGCCAGTCACAGCAACTGACATATGTCACCCTCCCGGCACCTTTCCATGCTGCTGGAGAGGCTACTTGTCCCCCATCAGGTGGCCCATTTGCACGCTTTCCTGATTACTGATGGATAATGTAGCAGCTTATGTTCTCAGTGCATTGTGACGTGTGCAAAAATGTCCAAAGGGGTGGTTTCTTTTTTTTTTCTTCTCTTTTGAGGGCAAACAGCTTGTAAAGTGACACAGCTCTTTCAGTTATATCAGTTAATGGAACAATACTGAGCTCATTTTACCAATTTATTCATTCGCGTTTGCAAATGCAGATGCCGCCTTTTGTTTGTGATGCTTCTTAACATGCGCTTCAAGCCGACAGTAAACACGAAAAAAGCAAATCAACAACACTCCTCTAGACTTGGGCTCACAAGTGAAAACTCACAAACACACTCCAACACTCACAAATAACTAGAGAGGGAAAATGAAAGAGAGAGAAAGAGAGAGGGAGCGCTACATTTACTGAAATTAAACATTTTCTCATCAGCCTGAGGGTGCAGCAGGCCCACTAATGTATTATTCATCCCCACTTCACAAAGGAACATTAATCAATTATGAAGATATGAGGATCTTAAAGTATAGAGGAGAGACGAAGAGCGGCCCGTTCGTATTAATATGCGGCCGCAATCGTGTGCCCCCCACCCCCACCCCCTTGCTCCTCAAATCAATATTTTGCAGATTAATTTGGAGCGGTTGTGGCGAGATGGCAGGATGGAAGGAAGGAGGGGATGTGGGGGTGGAGGAGAGGAGAGAGTGTCTGAGGTCTGAATTAAGGTGAAGTGTTTTGTGGATATTTCTCTCAGAAGTCTGTAAGTGCGTGTACATGCATGTGCAAAAGTATGCTGTCTTCTGTCCTGCTGTAAGTAAACATAATAAAACTTGATTAAGAAAACATCATGAAAAGGATAACTAAAAGTTGACACACTAAGTCAGGGTCAAAAGGAAACATCAAAACAATTATTCAAAGGAGAGACTATTTCAAACATGTAAATTAGATTTTTAATTGAACGTTTCTAGTAATCTTTTAATTGTGGATGAAGGTGTGCAATTGTGTGTGATATTTTTCTTGATGAGGGAAACGCATCATTTCATCCACGAGAATTAAAATGAGGGAACACAATGACAGATCTGCTTACGTTTACATTTATGCTACGTTTACACGTGGCCGGCTATTTTCATGAACGGACATTTCAACCTCTCCGTTTTCAAAAATAACATTGTGCACAGCTGTCAGTTTTCAGAAATGTGTTCGTTTACACGTACCCGTGTTTATATATATATATATATATATATATATATATATGCCATCAAGAGCATGCCAAACCTGTAGGTGGCAGTGTAACGAGAAGCTCAAGCCCACGTTAGCCAATCAGAATCCCGAAAATAGCAACAACGGCAACAAATCATTTCCTCTCTCTTCTCCTTCTCGGCTGCCTAAACCTCCGTTTGTCTCAGTCTACATGCAAACGTGCAAACAAAGTTTTCCCAAATCTCCACTCTGGCCGGAGTTTTTACAAAGAATCGTTTTCAGAGGCGAAATTCTCCGTTTGCGTGTAAACGAAGGGCACAAACGAAGGGAAATGTCTCCGTTTTTTTCAAAATAACTATGTACGTGTAAACAGGGTATTATATACTCACCTCAGAATTTAAAACAGCTGCCTTCTCAGCCCACTTTTTAACAGCTTGAGCATGGGCCTTTCTCTCCTCCTCAATCCCCCTCTTCCACTCTTCCTCCCTCTTCTTCTCCTCCTCCTCCACTTTCTTCACCCACTCTTCCTCTCTCTCTTGTTGCTCCTGCCTTCTCCTCTCCTGTGCTTTTTGAAGCTCCTTTTCATATTTCAGTCTCTGTTTGTCTTCTCTTTGCCTCCATTCCTCCTCTCTTCTCTTCAGCTCCTCCTGAAGCTCCCTCGCTCTCATATTCAGCTCGGAGAGCTAAAGTCAGACAGAAAAAATATGTCATATCTCTGCACTCTGTAAAACAAATGAGGTACCAGTCACTTACTCTCAAAACTAATCAAAAACATCAAGAGACCCATCGCAATGCAGCATCCTTTAAGAGGGATAAGGAGAAAGTAAAAAAAAAAAAAGATGCTTTTATGCATTTACGTTTACATAATTAGCTATTTTTCATGTGCAGTATCTACTTTGCATATGGAAGTACATGTGTGCAAATAGGCATCCCAACAGTGTTAGAAAGTAACTAAGTCCATTTACTCAAGTACCATACTTAAGTACAATTTTGAGGTACTTGTACTTTATTTGAGTAATTTCGTTTTATGCTGCTTTATACTTCTATTCCACTACACTTATTTTTCAGGTGTACTTATTAGTTACTTTCAGGTCAAGATTTTACATAAAAACATACACGTTTATGTAATAAATAGAATAGAATAAAATATCAGTCATAGCGGAAATTTTACTGCAGAATGAATACGGTTACTTTCAGTACATGTTTCTAATAATACCAATGTACTTTTACTTAAATATGATTTTCAAAATAGTACATGCATCCAGCACTTGTAATGTAGTATTTTAATGCTGAATTGGTACTTTTACTTGAGTAAAAGATCTAAGGAAATACTTCTCCCACCACTTGATCTCATGCACACTGTGCCCACCTGAGTGCGTGCGTCGGCCCCATCTTGTTGCAGCAGCTCATTGTTAACTTGCAGTTTGGTGATGCAGATGTCTTTCTCAGCAATCTCCTTCATGCTGTCTTTCTGGATCCGCTGCAGACATGAGAGCTCGCTCTGCAGGTACACCAGCCTCTCACTACTTTCCAGAGCCTGTTTTGCAGTCTGGGTAGGAAAAGTTCAAACACTGAACATTATTTCAAAGGAGGGAAGATATTTTTAGTGAGTTTGACTAATTAAGTCGATACAGAATTGTTGATTACTTCTTCACAAATGTCACGCAATAATCCTAAAAACATCAGTAGCATTTAATTTACATTTTCATACATTAATACATTCATACATTTAATTACAACATTTTTTGTTGTTGTTATTTATGAGGTCTGCAAAGAGGAGACACAGTGTCACGCAGAGGATAATGGTATGGGTTATGTAAAGGAAACACTGCAACAACGTTAGTAATTCACATATCATTACAGATGAAAACCTTCTACACTGCAAAATTCAAAGGAGTTTCGTGTATATTTGCCTTGTTTTCATGGTTAAGGATATATAATCGGTTTAATTGGGCTCTCATAGGTGTCACATTATGGGAATGTATTCAGTTATACAGAAACTGGCTTATTGCTAACAAACAAAGATGAAATTCTGTGGCAATCATCTTTATTAAGGCTGTGTGTACGTGAGTCTGTGCCAAAAGATTTACCAGTGCATCTGCATTGCAGACGTACCAGTTAAACAGAAACACAAACCGAATGAAAAGATATATCAACATTTGTTGAAAATATGATTAACAGAACAAGCTCCAGTTATTCTGCTTGTTTCTCTCGGGCTCTGTAATCACACAAACCACTAATTAGCGGCAATGCAAATGAGTCAACTCACAAGCAGCATAAACAAACAGTAACCAGCCAACACACACATAAACAACCAACAAGCCCGGGTTTACCACAAGTACAAATATATGAGTGTGAGTGTGTGTGTGTGTGTGTGTGTGCGTGTGTGTGTGTGTGTGTGTGTGTCTCTGTGTATGTGTGTGTGCCTGTGTGTATTTACGTGTGTCTTAACCATAAGCCACAGAAGACAGTTAAACAGCAGTGGGTATAATTTAGTGACACCCTGTAAGGAGGTGTGGGAAGGCCGTAAAAAACCCTCCCTTTTAATCCCGGCCGGCGACGCCATGTTTGTTACCCAGGGCTCTGAGATATGCCGGTAATTCATCACACACGCCTCGGCTTGCTGTTAAACCTGGCTGCACATGGAGCGCTCCAAGCACAGCTGCCAAACCAATATCGTAAAAAAAAAAGAAAGAAAAAAAAAAAAAAAGACTTCACCTCTCCGACAGGCTTCTAAACAATAACAAGCACGCTGCAAAAAAAAAAAATCACCTTAACAAGTCATTTAGTTGTGTAGTCAGACTCAGAACTGTAGTGGAATAGAATCAGCTAATATATATATATATATATATATATATATATATATATATATATATATATATATATATATATATATATATATATATATATATATATATATATATATATATATATTTGAGGACCTGAGAACTAGCTTTGACATCCCTAGGACATCCTTCTTCCTTTATCTTCGCTTAAGGTCAACCCTAAAATGTTATGGAGTAGCATGGGGGAACAGTCTGGAGACACACCCAATCATTGAATGGTTTGTTGATTTTCCTGCGAGAGGATTGGTGTCTGAGATTTATGCTAAACTGATGCAAGTATCCGTAGGAGAACTCCCAATAGTAAAGAAATGACCCTGGAGGGGAACGTAATTAATTGGGAGACAGTTTGGGACAACATTTCCCACTGTTCCAAGAACCCAAACCACCAGCAGATCCACTCCAACATATGCCATAGGACATATTGGACGCCTCAGAAGAGATACCTCTCTAAAGACATTCCTACTCCCTATTGCACGTTCTGCCAACCTGAACAAACATGGTTTTCTGCACATGGTCTGGGAGTGTGAACAGGTGCATGAGTTTTGGAATAAAACAACATCAATAATATCTGACGTGATAGGATATCGACTTCCTACTGACCCGATTGTTTTGTTACTTAACGACGACTCTAAATTACATCTGCTTGGGAGACAAAAGAAAGTTTGGCTAGCCGGCTCAACCGCAACCAAGAAAATGATAGCTCAGCGCTGGCTCCCCCCCCCACTCGCTTTGTATAAAACAGTTGTTGGCGTATTTTCTGGACATAGTTATGCTTGAGCTCTCTACAGCAAGGATTAACAGAGCCAAGTCATCGACTATAGACCTATGGAAAGGTGCAGCAGCACAAGTATCAGTCCTAATGACCTCAGCAGCACAAGAAGTAGAGGAGGACGACTAGGCAAGGTGGGATTTCTGTTTTTGTTTTTTGTTTGTTTGTTTTGTTTTTTTCTCTCTTTTCCTCGAGACTGCAGAGGGTGGGGGTGGAGAGGGGGGTTGTTCTTGTTAAGTGTGTTTGTCTGTTCGGTTTTTGTTAAATATAAAAAAAAAAAAAGCTAAATCATCTTCCCCAATAGGCAAAAGTTTAAAGGCTGGACAATATCTCGATGACATTTTTGTGGCGTGATCCTGTAGTTCATCCTTTGTAATAAGCTCAAATCAGTACAAGACGATTGAGTTGATTACCTTTTGCTTATGCTGGAAATTCTCTCCGAGCTCCCTCTCCAGATCAGAGATGACCATGTCTTTGGTTTGCAACTGGATTTGCAGGTCTTCTAACTCAGATGTGATCTGGACCAAGGACCCAGTACTATAGCAGAAAGACAAAGAGAAAAGGAGGGAGAGGATGATACATGACAAAGAATTACAGGACAAACAGGTGAAGCAAAACCATCCCTGCACAGGTTTAACAGAAGTCTGTACTGTAACGTTGCTGACATATTCACTGGTACAATTTCCAGTATACGTTTTGAATATGTTAAAAATGTGATCTGAAATGCAGAGGTGAAAGCCTCATTATCATCATATGATCTGAATACAGGGAATGCTTATGGGCAAATAACATTAAAGATCCAAACCCAGCATATGGAGATGCATATCATTGTTTTCAAGGCCAGTCTGGACTCTGGTTTGCTGTTGTAAAAATGACACGAGACACCAAACTAACACTGAGTAAACCTTGATGGTAAATTAAGATGTTTAATTAATAAATATAATACTCTGTCGCATAAAATGATAAATACATAAATAAGCAATCTGCTATGTGAACAGCATGCAGTGTGTAGGCTATCCAGTGTAATATGTGATTCATGGAAAAATCTAACTCAAAAGCAGCTAAGAGATGCTGAGCCTGGTGGAATTTGTGCTAGGTGACAGCAACTGGAGCTTATGTGTCTCTGTGTGTGTGCGTGTGTGTGTGTGTGTGTGTGCTTCCCAGCGGTGAAAATATGTTAACTCTGCCCAGACACCTCTCTGAGTCACCAGTGACAGCTGTCACACACCCAAGATGGAAGGAGAGGGGGAAAAAGATCACACAGCACTGTGCAGTACTCTTCACAAACACACAGGCACATAGAAACACACACGCGCGCGCTCACACACAATTTCATATTTACCAGCCTCATGAGATGAGTTATTCTGATGAAACTTTGCGCAGATTAAAAATGTTAAACTCACATTTGATCAAGCGTGTCTACACGTTCGCACCAAGCAGGGTAGGAAAGGCAAGATTTGACAAAAGTGACATGCAAGTGGATAGAGAGCGCTGAGAGTTAAATCTTACACTTCAGGATAAAAAAAAAACTTTTTAGTCAAATGGAGTAAAAGCCACAGAGGAGTGTGAACAAACTGACTTTAGATTATAGTCGGTTTCTGTGTCTAGAAAAGAACGAAAAAGAGGGTGTGCTGCTGCGCTATCAATTCACTTGATTATTTTTTATTCCACTCCTGTTCCTTTGTTACGAATAATCACTTTGCTGAGCATTTTACTAGGGAAATTGGTTTAAAAAAAGAATGTACAAAAACTGTGTACTACTAAGCATGCACAGAAGCCTTTATTTGCAAATAAATGTATAGACAAAGACAAAGATATGCACAAATATCTAGCCTCAACTTTTACAAAAGGAAATAAACTTGTATAGTTGCATTATAACATTATTTTTTTCTAATTATTTAGGGCCTTTTAGAAGGAATGAAAAAGCTTGGTCTGTTTCTTAGCATTTTCAACATTTATTTCCCTGTCAGTTGGGTAGAAAAATACTTAAATCACCCCACATTTAGCAGAGATTCTTTGGAGACGAATGGCCTGAAATGGGAACAAATCGAAAGAGGGTTTTGAATGGAAAGTAACTGCAGCCAATTTCATCCCTATTTTCACCTGCACAGTAGGGTGGTGGCTTTAGAGTGCTGTGTGTATGAGTGTGTACATGCATCTGTGTACTACAGAAAACTCTTGCTAGCTGAGACTACAAACATTATTTTGTCTTAGCCAAGTGTTCTTTTTAAAAACACACAAATGCACACACACGAACTAAAATGTAGTCAACAAAGATAAAAAAAAAAATTGAGGAAAACAAAATGGTTTGTATACTTAATAGTACATGAAGTTCTATTTTCTGCACAATTAATGGATGAAACTGAATTTGATACAACAGGTAGAGGCTGTATTTTATAGTTTTATTCTTCTTTTTGGGAAAATAAATACGAAAACATGCAACACACTCTTACCTGCAACAAGTCAAAATGCAAATGTATTAATGACATTCAACGTGCATACAGGTCTTGATTATGGTCTTGATTATGCATGTAACAAATGAGACTATATGATTTACTGTATTGTTACATACAATAAAGTAGTTGTGCTAAACAAATGACACAATGTCAAACCAACAGATGAAGAGGGAATTCCTATTTAGAGCCCTAAGTGTTGTTATGATTACTGTGTGGAGAGAGCAGGGAAAGTAAATGTGACTGAAGAGTGTGTGCATGTGTGTGTGTGTGCGTGCGTGTGTGTGTGTGTGTGTGCGTGCGTGATATTGAAGCAGGCTCTCGATATCTCAAGCTGTCACTCAGGCCTATTAGGGCAAGGCTAACAAAATTAGTCATGAATATGCAGTAATAACATGCAAATTGCCCCCCCCTTCGACTTGCCGTGTGTGTGTGTGTGTGTGTGTGTGTGTGTGTGTGTGTGTGTGTGTGTGTGTGTGTGTGTGTGTGTGTGTGTGTGTGTGTGTTTGCCCTCGGGGCAATAGACATTGGCTATGTAAACCCAATTCTTTCTACATCATTACAGCAACAAAACATAATTCATAAAAATAATATAAGCATGCATGTAGCTTGGCCAACATGCACAAGCACGCCCACACGGGACACAGGTCCCCTATGCTGCCCTCTTCACATGCTAGGGCTAATATACTGCAGGTTGTTGTTAACCACTTTTATGCTGAAAGAAGCGCTTCCAGTGCCACATTTTAAAACACACAAACGCACACACATTTGTGCATGTGCGTACACAAACATGTAGATCGTCTGTTGCCTCCGTGTCCCCAGGGTGATGTTTGACACAGCCTGGGTGCTGCCACAGCAATTAACCTCCCTGTTAATGAGAAGAGCTCTGTCAAGCTGCCAGATGGCACTGCCTGGCACGTTGCCACACACCCACACACACACACACACACACAATCCTGTCTCACCCTGTTGTACACCTAACTGTTGCTGGTTGTCACAGCCGCTCATCCCTCCCTTAGGCACCCCCCTCCCTCTTCACTTCTCCCCTGCATTGTCTTCTATGGCTCTCCCTCCTTCCTCCCTCCCTCCATCCATCCATCTCTGGCAGCTGCTTATCCATGTCGCAGCACTGCAGATGTCACAACTCACCAGCTGGGAAAACAGCAGGGGAGGAGAAGAGAGGAGAAGCTTTGAGAGGAGAGGAGGAGTTTGTTGCATCTTCGTATTTGACAGAAGCAACCAACTGGATGCAGATTTATAGATTTAACATGATTGACTGATTTAGGCATTAGTCATGTTGCGGCTCTTTATTACAGATTGTAGGAAAGTTAGAATTTGTTTCTACAGTCAATTGTTTCACTATGAATTTTATATATAAATCCATTTATGAGAGAGTGTGATTGGGTAGCTATGTGTACTGTATGTCCTGCTGTGTGTGTGTGTGTGTGTGTGTGTGTGCGCGCGCTAATGAGCGTGGCACTTGGCCGGGGCACGGCCCGCTGTGTATGCCTGTCTGCATGTCCACACGGCAGCCCACCAGGCCGGCATATTGATCAGTTAGCTTGGCCTAATAGGAGAAGAGGAGCCTGACCTGGGAAAGTCAATAAGGAGAAAAAGAGACATATCCTCCTCCAGTCATGAGAGAGAAGTGGGGGAGAGAGAGGGGAGAGATAGAGACAGAGATAGAAAGTCATGTGCATCTACTACTCTCCTTGCAAAAGAAGAAAATGCTTAGGGAAGAGTTGGGATGCTGTCAGATAAACAGCTGGACAATAGAAATACAAGCACAGCCATTTGGAAAATCATAACATAACAATAAAGAACCTCCAGTCACCTAAGCCTAAATATCTTATCATTTTGTTAACAAAGAAAAGTTTGGGAGTTGAATTAGAACAGTTACACTGAGGGACACTGCCGGTGTGTGAAATAAGTTAAGTTCCTACCTTTCCCAAATGAGAATCAGGATATTCTTTTTTTTTTAAACTAACTTTCGGCATTTGACTGCTTTTGGCAAAGGAAAACAGCGCTCAATTGTTAACTCAAGTGTAAAAAACTCTGGAGGAGATTATACTGAGGGAAAATAATTAAAGAAATTGGAGGGAGACGGAAAATAAAAAAAAACTGACGCCCACTCACACATCAATACATCGATAGATCAATGTGTGTGTGTTCTGTACACCATTTCAGCAGAAATATATAAATAAATCTGTAGATAAACAAAAAACCAGAGGAAATGGAAAAGTAGATAAAAGACTTAGGTTTCACCACACACACACACACACACACACACCTGGCTGAGTGATGCTACCCTGGAGGGTGGCTTCAATCTGATGTGTTTAATGTTGACGCTGGTGGCAAGAAACACACACACTCACCCGCTATTTCAACCTGCCTGTCATTTCATTTCATGAGACCTGATTTACTCATTTCATTTATTTCATTTTTTTTTCATTATTATTATTATATGTGCAGCCATTTAAAACGCTCAAGGTGTGATGCATATCCCTGCGTCTCTGACAGCGAGTAGGCTGACTGAGGATCCATCACGCCCGTCAGTGCCTTTTCGCAGGAATGCCAGAGAAACCCTGTACAGCTGCAAACTCAATTGTGCCACATTGTGCCAGACCACCGATTCCTGCTTGGCTTGGTGCTTTAATTGGCTGCACTGCAGGCTGTCAAGCTACTGACTGGTTACTTCCGACTGTATTTGGATAGGTTCTTAGTTCTTATATGACAGCTTCTGAAGAAAAAAAAACTATATTGACCGCAATATTATCTCTACAGTAGGTTTGGAAATCAATTGATTTATTTCATGAAATCACACTAAACATTACACTGTGTAGTATTTGACAGAAATATTTTACTTTATAGGTTGACGGTGCACGACACCAATGGAAAGTTGATGTGAAGAAGTAAAGCGCATGGCTGTTACATTAGGTTGAATTTATTTCAATGTTTTATTTGCAGGATAGTTTTGACTAACCACTGCTAAAAGGCACTTACTATACAGCCTAAGCTTAACATTTTGAAGATTGACACCAGGGAACTTTAGCTTCAGCAAGTGATGGGGATTTTGATATCAACCCTCTCCCTGGTCTGGTGAGTCCAGGTGTCTAGCTAGCGATGGAAGAATCTGGAATAGGTACATATGTATGAGCATGAAAATTTAGATTCAGACAATTCTCCTTTCATTAGTTTTGTCAAAATGTGTGAAACTTAAAATGAAAATCTGTCTTTCTAGAAAGTGTTAAAGTAGAAACAGAACAAGTCTTTAGGGGCCTTGGAGCACTGCATGGTGGGAAATATCATATAGGGATTTGCATATCGCCATGGGGACAGTGGTGTTCCAGCGACTCCCTGGAGGAGCTCAACCTCCCTAAGGAGAGACAGAGTCCCTGAGGCCAACTCTGTTACCTCTCTCTACACTGGGGGGCCTGTGTATGTGTGAGTGAGTGAGTGTGTGTGGTTGATTCATGAAGTTATGATAAAGAAGTTATTAGTATATGAGTCAAAAGTTAACTTTTCCTGAGGAAAAATGTACCTTGTTGATGAGGAGGTAAGCTAAGTAACTTATAATCATTAAAAGTCAGGCATACAGCACGTCTGTGAACTATACATGCATGTACCTGTGAGGGACGTGAGCCGCAGGTCCAACAAGCTCATCCAGCAACAAAGTCCTCAGATCAACCTCAGACACCTGGGAGAGATATAAAATGATATACAGTCAGATTTAGTAACATGGGGCATGTGCAGCAATGCTTATTAATTTCTTATGGCCATGATGATGTACAGATTGAAGTATAGAGCACATTATACTGAATAATCTATGTTACATACTGATATAAAGGGGGAAAATGTATACTGTACTTGCTTTTCTGAAATACAACTAGCTCTGACATATTCAAATAGTGCTGCATGTTCACCCTAATACAACTGTGGCTTCTATTTATTTATTTATTAGACACTGCTCAAAGGAAAACTATTCAAAAAAGTGATATTCTCCAGTGCTGTAACCTGCCATTCAGTTTGATAGAACACAGGATTAGACGTGTGAAGTGTGTCACCCACCCCTGACTAATTGTTTGGAATTTGCATCTTGATGACCATGGCAACATGACGATAGTGTCATGGTGGAAAAGGACAAGAAATAAAAAAAAAAAAACAAGTGAGCAATTGAATAAACAATTGATGCAAGAAAGAAAAAAATTCTCAGAGTTCTGCTTATTTTCAAAACAGGGCCCACTGCACACAAATCACCAAAATCAAATCAAGAGGAAAGATTTGAAGATGAAATTTTAAATATGATTACTCTAATGACTTAATTTGGCTGACCTCTTTGGGGGTTTAAAAAAAATACATTTGACGTAATAGTAGCACAGGAAGTTGTTTGCGCTGAAAGAAGAACATTGAGATGAAGAGACCGTACAGTTTGTAGATAAAAGTGTACACACGGTCACGCGGTCACACACTCACACACACACACACACACACACACACACACACACACACACACACAGTGTGGTATCTGTTCATACCTAGATACAGTACAACTCCTTGGACTCAAATAAACCTGCCTTTGTAAAGGGTGGGTAAAAAAGTGTGGGTCAAAATTGTTGTTGTGAGGTCAACTCATACTGTATCTGTAAAAAAATTGAGCACAAAGAAAACATAAATGAATGGAGCATGAGGTAAACAGTTATGTGACCAAGCTTTACACAAGACTATCAAAAAGAAAGAATAAACACATCTTTTTTTCTCTTGAAAAGAGATAATGGAAGAAGCAAGTGTAGAGAGAGATAATGAGGCTTAGAGAGAGAGAGAGAGAGAGAGAGAGAGAGAGAGAGAGAGAGAGAGAGAGAGAGAGAGAGAGAGAGAGAGAGAGAGAGAGAGAGAGAGAGAGAGAGAGAGAGAGAGAGAGACCCGGCAGTGCTGGTGAAATATCGGCCACTCTATCGCTGTGGTGACAGGGGTCACTCTGGGAAAAGGAAATCAATGCTGACAGCAATGACTCACAGGTCAACACACACAGCCCGGTGTGTGAGCGTCCATTTGTGTGTGTGCTTTAAGTATGAGCTTGTGTGTCTTTCAATTATGCATGTTAAGTATGTGTGCAACGTGAAAGCAGGACATAACCAAAATATACACACAAAAACACGCAAAAGCATCCAAAACGAGGAGCTGGTGCGGACGGAAAGATGAGAATCAACCCATTATATTTGAAGTTAATATTTGATGCATGATGCAGGCAGACTGGCTACCTCTATGTCTGGCGAGTGAACAAGTTGCTTTTTAGGACACCACTTTAAAATAGGGGAAACAACAAATGCTAAACACAGACAGACTGTTAAAGTTCCTCTACCTCATTCTTGGCTCCAGTCTTTTCAGAAAATAAGGTAATCTGTATTTGAATACCTTATAAATAACAATGATTTTAGCATGAATTTATTAAAATATAGGTTTACGTAAATGATTTTGCAGAGTGTAGTATCTTTAATGTCTTATTCAAATAAAGTAGATTAGTAGTTGTGTCCCCCAAACATACAGAAAGACACACAATGGACATACACACAAAAGACACAAGATTTTCTCCCCTAATCACAAACTTTCCTATTCCAAATGTGGCTGCAATGTGACAGTGAGAAGACCCGGCACACCTAGAGGTCAGTGGCTAATATGGGTAGGCTGTGTGTTTGGGAGTGTGAATATATATATATATATATATATATATATATATATATACACACACACACACCCACACACACCCTTGGGTTAGCAGGAGTTACGACCTGCTTACATTATTAAGGTGAGTAGTAGGCTGTGTTGTGTATGCCTAAACAGCCAGTCCATTCATTACAGATGCAATCCCCTAAGTACATGAATTCTCTCTCTCTCTCTCTCTCTCTCTCTCTCTCTCTCTCTCTCTCTCTCTCTTTTTTTTTTTTTTTTTTTTTTTTTCTTTCTCTCTCTCAACTGTAAAGGAGACAAAATATTGGTGTGATGCAGAGCGCTTTAGATAAATCAGAAAACAGGAGCAAATAATAATAAGGAATAAAACAACATTAGCTGATTAAGTATGTATGGCAGAGTGGCGGCTGTAATTTACAGGCAGCTGGGTTGGGTGTCCGGAATAAGGTCTCATTACGGATCACTCTGTGTGTGTGTGTGTGTGTGTGTGTGTGTGTGTGTGTGTGTATGTGTGTCCATCCCGTTAGTAATCTGTCACCAGTGGTCTCAGCTTTATGAAAAGGCCTGCAATCTATGATAATGAGCCCTGTGAAGGTTATGACCACGGTAAACTCATTTGTTAGAGGAAGGGCTTACGTGCATATGTGTGTGTGTGTGTTTCAGTGTGTGTGTTTTTTTATGTGTGATACAACTATACCATTAAAGAGTGGTGAGGAAATATACTATTAAAGTAATTGGTCAAAATCAGCAGAGTGCACGAGTGAGAGAAAAAGAAATACCAGAGTGAGAGAAACAGAGAGCGCATTACATGGATGTTACATCACATCACTTAGTTTTCTCACTCAGACAAACAGAACAGGCATTTGCAATACATTCTTATAGAAGGTGCTCAGTCTATTACAAGCAGTACTGAGATTTTCCAAAGCGAACACATCTCCGTCTCCAGGAGAAGGCAAGGATGTGGAAAATAGTCAAACAGATCCTGTCATTGTGGGTCTGTTCGTTAGACAATGGAGAAAAGACAGTAGAGGTGGCAGACATACTGTAGAACAGCAGTAGAAGTACTTGTAGGATGGGTACTTTTAAAAGTAGAAATTGTAGCAGTACTTATAATGTAAGAAAGAAACAAAGAAAAGTTATCACAGCAGTAGTCATTCCCCAAATCGGTTCACCTTCCCTCCTCCATTGTTCCTCTCCTTCCTTTCCCCTCCGTTTCTATCCTTTTGTTTTCCAGCCTCGTCACATATACAGTACTTGTCTACTCCCGTCTCATCCACTTGCCCCTCACCCACGCCTCCTCTTCCCTGCTCTTTTTTCTCTCTTCCTCACCTCACTGTTGCTTTTCTTGTTTCTTTTCTATCTGAAAATAGCTATCCATTTATGCAATCACTCCATGTTTCCCCTCCCCTCCATTTCTTTTGTCTGGAGCTAGGTCAACTGAAAGCAACAGAGGAGGAGAAAAAACAAAAGCAGGAACGTGCATGCGTGAGTCACCATCACAACAGAAAGCGAGGAATGAAAAAAAATTGGATAATGCGACTCGTGGTGACGGTGACTGGAAGTAACGCGCCAGCGTCTTGTTCTACTATGTCAAGGGCTACATGTTAAGAGTGAGTGTGTACTAAAAATGTGGACTTTAATTTTGTCCAGAGTGAGCTTGATGCAAGTGTAAGTGATGCAACTATGATGATAGCCTCCAGGAAAAACACACATATCTGCTGCCTTACATTCAGGGCTTTTTTCTGTGCCGTATTGAAAAGATAATGTATGGCATCAAAATGCACTCAAACATGTGTGTGTGTGTATATATATATATATATATATATATATATATATATATATATATATATATATATATATAAGTTTAATCCATTTTTCATTCTACATTTTGACAGTTTCTTATGACATCTTCTGAAATTATACTTGTCCTATCTGTGCAGTATGCAGAGCATGGACTGTAGAAGGGCTACAAATAACTAACTTTATTAATTTTATAAGCAATTAACCTTCTATTTTTGCAATTTATCAATGAATCAATTAATACATCAAATGTCAGAAAACACTGAAAATATATATATTTATAAAATACACATGCAATTTCACAGTGACCAAGATGACATCTTCAAATTGCTTGTTTTGGCCGAGCAACGGTCCATATCTGATATTCACTTTGATATATTTCACTTTGATATAAAAATCCTCACATTTGAGGATCTGGAACCAGCACATTCTTATTTAATAAGTGATTAAATGATAAATGGGTAAAGAATATTGTTAAATAAATTTTCTGGCAATCAGCTAATCAATGAATCAACTCATCGTTTCAGCAGCAACACGTTGCAAATTACATTCACACTAAACACAGTATGTGCTTTTCATTTCTGTGTTGTCCAACTATAAAAGTTCTGTCCTTTAAAACATATGTGTGTTCTCAAAATCTGAGTGAAATAGAATAATTACCATACAGGTTAGGGAGTCACAGTCATCCCGGTGTATCAGATGGACTAGTTACAGTTCCATCCTGTGGCTGATATATTAACAAAGGTTTACAAGGGCAGAGCACTACATATGTAAGTTTGGCCTTATGGCTGACCTTACAATGCACTTAGTATCCTGTACAGGGAGTAATGCTGCAGCCACTCCTACAAGCCATTTATTCCAGCTAACGACCGTCAAGCACTCATAAATCAGCATTAGGAACCTCTTTGGCCCTCTCTCTCTCTCGTTTAGTTTTCCCTCTCCGTGGCTTCCTCCTTTCTCCGATATTTTCTGTCTCTTTCTCTCATGCTTTCCTGTCTTCGCCCTTGTCCACTATTTTTTTTAATACATTTTACCACCTTCAAACTTGCAACTCCTATCATTTGGACTTCTTCTTTTGTCTGTTTGTACGTACCCATCTCACCTTATTTTTGTTTATCTCATTCTCCGTTTTCATTCTGCTCTTTTTTGTCTGTCCCTGTCTGGGTGTCTCGCTTTTCTTCCTCTTGCTCCTCACCTTTTCCCACCCTTCCTGTTGTTTATGTATTGCTTCTCTTACCTCCTGCCATCCATCCTCTCTCTCCCCCGCTTTCTGAAAATTCCTTTCCCTGCTAAATTCCTTCCTCTGCAGATAGAGACGGCATCCCTGAGATGCCTAACCTGGTATTGGCACCTCTATTGATTTTAATTAAGCTAATTAGTTCATTATTTGAAGGATCAAATGGGTGCATCCATTTTCTGCATAGAGAGAGACTGGGGGTTGGGGGGGTCTGGGAAGGGTGGGGGCAGAGAAGTTAATATGGTAATGAAGACGATCAATTATCACTCACAGCAAAGTCATTAACAACAGCATTAGCATAGTCAACAATCGCAACCCCCTGACCTCCCCTGCTCTCTCTTTCTCACTCCCACTCTCCCTCCAAGCAGCTGCTACACAAGCTATATATATATATATATATATATATGTGTGTGTGTGTGTGTGTGTGTGTGTGTGTGTGTGTGTCTAGAGTTTGGAGTGTGTGTGTCTGGAGTTTGCACCTTCAGGGTTGAAAGCACTTAATTGGAAGTCGCTTTGGATAAAAGCGTCAGCTAAATGACATGTAATGTAGTGTGTGTGTGTGTGTGTGTGTGTGTGTGTGTGTGTGTGTGTGTGTGTGTGTGTGTGTGTGTGTGTGTGTGTGTGAGGAGGGGGTGATAAAAGGTCACACAGTTCAGAGATTGTTTTTATTGCAGATCTGAATTGAGTTTCCACTTTGAGTCACTACTACAGGTCAGCCAGGTTTGGAGCAACTGCTTCTTTGCATGATGTCCACAGCATGAATAGTATACAGGCTAGTCAACCTGATTTTGTTCATTATCAGTTATGGCCTAATAAAATATATCAATAATGCTATTAGAATTAATCTTGATAAAATGGGTATACAGATATTTGTGGCACTGCTGTGACGTGGTAACAGATTAAAGCTGATCTTAATGCATCTGCATGTGTGGTTTTAAACTTTGAATTCCTTCTGAAAAGAGGGCTGTTTAGTTAATTCCAGTTTTCATCCAACAACTACGCCACAACTTACAGAGCTCTTCTTTTATGTACTGTTTTGTTGAAATGGGTCTTGAGAGTGCTACTATGGAGGGTCGCTCCACATGACAGGAAAAATGATGTTCTCATTAGCATGGATTAAGTCATGAGACCAATTTTCTCATTTGGTTCCTGAGCATTTTAATAGCCCTTGTTCTGTGGTTTATGGGGAATGTCATAAATAGTCACTTTGTGAATCACACAAAAAAAAAAAAATTGGAGACTCTCATCACAGCTGGAGATATTCCCGGCATTCAGTTAGCAATTTTGTAGTCGTCACTTGCTATAACCCATTTGTTTTCTTCTCGGATACAAATAAGACAAAATAAATTAGGTCTTCTTTGTTAACCTGTCTTTTATAAACAAGGACAGCTAACAAGCATAACAAATTTAATATTTTAAACAGCAAAATGGAGTACTGCACGTCTCCAGTCTGAAAAATGTGTTTACTAACGTGGGTGTTTGGAACATGCCTGGTATGGTAATAATTTGAGAATTGTGTGGGAATAGTAAAATGACAGGATGAGTGGATCAAAGAGAGGGCCAGTGATCCCAAATGATCCCTACTGATCTGTTCTGATCTACACTGATCCGCCTCAGGCCTTCCCAGTCCCCCATATTGCCCTGCAGGCCAGGGGCTAAACTCTGGGAATTAAAAAATCTACCCAACAGACAAACACACACACACAGACTGCACATAATGTACACACACACAAACTAAATGTGCAAAATAGCCGATAGATACAAAGACAAAGGCAAATGATAGATGCAAAAAACATGATACACTTGATCACAGATAGGACAACCAAGACATAACAAAAAAGAAATAATAGGATTCACATCAAGGCTTTGCATGTGTCCAGTATGCTGGATGTATCGTGTAACACAGTTAAAGTCTGACTTCAGATCTCTCTTCTCAAGAGTTCAACTATCGACCGATTTTCATCAACCTTCTTACCATCTGCCACCTGCTGTTAGTGGGGCAAAATATGACGACATGAACTAAAATATTAAGTTTGAGCTTTTACGTTTTCCTAATGATATGTCTTATAAAAAGGCAAGGGCTTTATTCATCCTCCAACTGTCACTGAAACCCAAAGTTGGACACCACTGGCCAACAAAAGTGTTTTCAAGTAAGGCACTGATTTCCCTGCCAGCTCCAGAAGTTGTTCTGTAGCTGCCCATGTGCATTTGACCTGCCTGGAATAACGCAAGTGGAAAAAAAACATTTCTACAGAGATCTATAAAATGCCAATTGTATTGCTTTATGACTCTCCAACGAGAGTATAACCCGGACGATTGAAGGAAATTACGAGGAAGTTAGCTCATAATATTGCTTTTTTATTGTAAGCGGATGAAACAAAGAAGGTTTTTCCGTAAATTTTTCACTGGCTAGAAAACCTGCTAACTATAGAAGCTGACAAGAGCACCACAGGGGCTGGGAGTCTACATCCTAACATTAATACAGATTATCTGAGTAAAACAATGCTGTTTTAGAGTCCAGCTGCCACTGGGACAACCAACTATACATCCATATCCTTCAAAATCCCAAAAAGCCCAATGGATACTACACTACTAGACAGGATGACATGGACTTCAATATATTGACTTTAGTCCTATAGTATTTGCACAGAATTACAAAATAAGTTTTAGCCTGGGTGGAGCACCAATTTGGTGGAGTTTATCAAGACTAGATAATAGTAGTCTATATCCACGACGTTCCATTTCTGGGATTGCTCCGTTGCTGACGGAAATTCTGCCGGATTTCATTCATTTAGGCCGGATATCCATTACCTTGGGCTTTCTTTACGGTGACATTTTACACTGCGGTCGATTTATGAGGACTATGGTTAACCTGCTCTCAGAT
This sequence comes from Perca fluviatilis, assembly GCF_010015445.1. Classification (NCBI taxonomy): domain Eukaryota; kingdom Metazoa; phylum Chordata; class Actinopteri; order Perciformes; family Percidae; genus Perca; species Perca fluviatilis. The sequence continues at coordinate 12,251,934 of NC_053133.1, read as the reverse complement.
CTCTGCAGGGTAAAGCGAGACTAGCTAGACTATCTGTCCAATCTCAGTTTTCTGTTGCACGACTAAAACAACTTTTGAACGTACAAAACATGTTCTTTCCTGAGGCTATTTTTAATGAGTCGCCGTTGCTCCGTACGGCGCTTAGTGCTGCCCAAGGCGATTGTGACTGGTTTAAAGAAATGCCAATAAACCAGAGCACGTTTTTCTCCCATCCCGGAAGCCACAGCCTATGTGGACTCACCAGACCTTCCTCCATAGCGCTGTGGAGGAAGGTCAGGCAATGCGAGACTAGGATAATAGTGCCACATTTGGTTGCTAAAGGTGCCGTAGGTAGGATTGTGAAGATCCAGGACTTGGCCAAAAAATTTGAACATCGACAACTTCTCAGTCCCTCGCCCCTTTCCGCTAAAAGCTAAGCTCCTCCCCCCACAAGGGAGAATGAATGCGTGTGCATGAGCAGTGATTGACACGCAGTTAGACACCCCCCCACCCCACCACCCGGCCCTGATTGGTGCATCTGAACAGGGAGAGGTGGATTTTTGCAAATCGCACTACAGGCTGTAGGTGGAGCCAAATGAGCCAGATCTTTTTTTTTTATTACCTGCTTTGTGTAGTTCTACTGGAACATAGGGTCAGTTTCAGCAAATATGACAGAAGGTTAGTTTTATAAGTCTTACCTACTGCAACAGTACAGAAGTTGAATGGATTTTAAAAGATTCCCCTATAACTTTCATATTGATATAAACTAACGCGTAATGAAGGGTTTGTCCTGTAACCAGAGGTAAAAATAGACATTCAGTATTATTCACAAAGTACTGTTTAATTCAGGTATATGGTATGCAGGGAACATGATGATTCTACATCCGTCTGTCCATGGATGACAAATAGACAACAGGCTAATTGCAGCAGTCTAGGATAGAGAACACAAGCCTTGGATTTCATGATATTATGACCACAAAACAAACTCTGTTTAGTGTCCATTACAGTTCAACCCTATTGTGCATCAACAAGACCATACACTACGATTCAATCAGACGTTAGCCAAGCTCCTATTACAGAGCTCATTGCATCGTTTACATGGTGGAACGGTCCATAAGTAGCTCTAAATGCTCTTCATTTGATTGGATTTCACATTATAGACATCAGAGCAGAAACACACGGTTGTCCCCTGGCTATCCTAATAGACTGTTGAGTGAAGCAGTCCATTTGTTTGTATTTGTTTACCAATCTAGACCCTGAAAACACAAAGTAACATAAACAAGACAGCGAGAGCATCGTTTAAGACGGGTGAAAATGGAGATCCAAAAGCTCTGAAGATGGGTTGATAGATCGGCAGCAAACTACTGACTTCCCTCACGCTGTGCTTTTTGGCTGCCAAAGGAAGCTGTTGTTGTCACAAACAATAACAAAAATGTGCAACTGGATGAACTGAAGGACTTTGAGCAACTAAGAGAATGTTTTTTATTTAGTTTTCTAAAAATGTTCTTCATATATTACCTCTTTAGCTGTATGTTTTTGTAATCTGTAAGAGAGAGCTAAATAAATTGGTACAGTGCCTACAATTCAATTACTGATAACACATGTGAAAACTAGCCGACAGACCAGCCGGTGACCAGAATTGGCCGGTTTTCACGTGCTCGGCCATGACCGGCAACCGGCAGGTCAGTCTGACATTTGCCGATTTCATGCTGGTCAATGCTACATTAACTGACAACATAAGTTATACCAGTTACAGTTATCAAGGACGCACGCACACACAGATGCGACAGCACAGTCTTTTTCCTTTCTCTCAACCTTTCCGCCGTTTGTCGCGCGTACCCGCTCGCGTTGTGAAGCGCGTGTCTGCGCTATTCTCGCACATTAGGGAACCTCGTGAATTAACCTGCAACATGTCAGCTGTTTGGAAATTCTTCAGCGTGTGTGCAGAAGATAACAAGTTTGCAAAATGCAACACCTGCAAGGAAAAAGTAGGGCGTGGAGGGACAACACCAAAAACCAAAATCAAATTTTTTTTGTTGGATATTGGATGTGAAAAGAAGGAAATGGTTCTAACATTGCACTTTAGATGTGTGTGAATTTCCCCACACCAGAAGTAATTTATATAGTTTTATTTTATAGTGATCAATTATCTGTTCAAAAAATTGTCTATTTTCCGTGCAAAATGTTCTATTAAAGAAAAGATAGAAAATAAATATTTGTGTGTGCTGTAAAGTGGTTAGAAAAAATGAAATCGGAATCAGCTGGCCTTCACATTACTTGTCATTTAGCTGATGCTTTTATCCAAAGCGACTTACAATTGCTATTTATGTCAGAGGTCATATGCCTCTGGAGCAACTAGGGGTTAAGTGCCTTGCTCAGGGACACACTGGTTGATGTATCACGGTGGGAATTGAACACCGACCTCCCGCACCAAAGGCATGTGTCATATCCACTGCACCATCACCACCCTTGGCCTAACTCAATGAAAATCGGAATCGGCCTAGAAAGTTGTAATCAGTGCTTCTCTAGTGAAAACTAATAAAGGTCTTGGCCATTCTCACTACTGTGCTGTAGTTTGCAATCACCTTATATATTGTACAGCCTATTCAGTGAAGGCATCTGAGAAAGCCCTATGAAAGAGAAACTGTTATATGTTATATGCTGTATGTTAAAAAAATGGACAGCTCTGAATGTTGAGAAATGCAAAGAATTGTATTGCCATGACTTTTGTAACCAGTGCAGAGAGCACACAAAGCTAGCCCTCTGACCTTTTCCATAATAGCAGATAAGTGGTTTGATGGATAAAAGGCCATAATTACTTTTTTGTGTGCAAAATCCACTCAGAAGAGCAAATATTGATGGAAGCGTGGCCATAACTGAAAAGGAACAATACCTTAAGGTCACTACATCAGTTGGTGAATAGTGATGTCTTTATAGTCCTGTCTTACGTTGATGCAATGTTTGGGGGGGTGCAGGGAAATACACTTCAGTAGAGCATTTTTGCACACAGCTTTTGCACACACCTTTCCACCTAATTTATGGTTTCCTCCAGAAAATTGTTGGGGCCACAAACTTGAATGATACTTGATACTAACTTGAACTTGATAATAACACAGGACCTGTCTCTGCTTGACTCCTTTCTCCAGTTTAGATGCAGCTTATCCTGAAGAGTTCACTGTAGTATCTTAAGCATCAGGTCTCCGCAAAGAATTTCTACCTACATACCGATATATTGTTTATATTCTTTTTATCCTTCTTATATTTGAGAATGTGTGACATGCACCAACAACACCATGATAAATTCCTTGTATGTGCAAAAAACGTAATTGGCAATAAAGCCCTTTCTGATTCTGATATTTTTCTGTATAAAGAATGAGGAATTTTCATGGATTTAACAGTTAACCATATCCAGGGCAACCTCTACTGATTGGATTGTATAAAGTGGAAGAGGCCTTGGCCTTGAGAAGTGTACACAAAACATTTCATTGTATTGGCACATATGCTGTTACACTTATTGCAGAATACTAAGTACACGTCTCTGGTTAAATCGGGAGGTCAAAAAAATGTTTTTATTTATATTACACATTAAGTCTTTATATATATATATATATATATATATCTCTATCTCAAGGATACATGTTGTAAAAATTAATCTTGCAAATCTTTGCAGGGTTTTACCTGGACAGCTGAGCCAGAATTTTCCTTTACTTTTTCTTTTAGCTATTGAGTACTTTGTGCTCTTGTTTCATATATGTGTGGGTGCACACAAGGAGAGTCGTGGGTATCTTCAGGTTGTAGATCCTATGCTCCAAAATATACTGCACGTATTACAATGTTTGCCATTGTGGGTATACTATGTAACATGTCTCCAAAAATATGTTAAAGCTCTTAATGTGTTTGAAACCCTGACTGTATTTCCTGCACATGGTTCTCCTGAAGACACATATTTATCAAGGACATAAATACCATAAAGAAGAGGACTATAGATTTGTTTAAAATACAGAAAAAAAAGAAAACAATGACACTCGATCAGGGCCAACTACTTAAGCCGAAATGCTAGAAAAACATTTTTTTTTTAAAGCCTTACGTCCAAAATGCGATCAGAGGTGCAGAGCTTCATTCCCCGATTGGAAACCTTGTAGTCGGCTTCCTTCTGCAGATCCTCAATGGTCTGAACCAGCACCTGGTTCTGGTCTGCGAGGTCATTCACATAAGACCACAGGAAATTCACTTTCTTCTGCAAGAATAACAGCACAGCAGGATCAAACAGTGGTTAATCCGTTGGGTTTCAACAAGCCGACAGTACAACCAAGCGGTTTTCTTCCACTATACAAATTGTTTTATTTTTATTGACTCAGTCAAATCAACGAAAAGCTAACGCTCCTGTTTTAAACAAGAGAGCAGTAAACACATTGGACATTATGTTTAACTCAAACAAAATCCCACAGTTTTCCCCAGGAATTACATTGATGTACAACTATTTTGTATTAGCTGTGTATGCTCTGAGGGAAAAAAAATGTATGAACAGCATATGCAAACAATATTGTAAAGTATTATATTTGTTTTCCCTTCAATAGCCACTTGCAGCAACTACATTATGATATGTATGTATGATTATGTTTAGGGAAATAAAACACATTGATGAGGTAAGAAAAAGATCTTTGACAAACAAAGAAAAACTATTCAATGTTTAAAACATAGCTTGCTGAATTACAGCATAGGAAAGGACACAAATGCCAGTCAAGCACTACACTCATCCATCCACCCCAATTTCCTTCCTGCAAATACCTCCTACGTTGGGGCAAAGAGTTGCCAGTAAACATAAATCGCTATTGCAAATTAGTTGCAATTTAAACATCGTTCTTGAGAAGTCAGAGTTGCAAAGACAGTACGTCATCTTCGCTGACCTATAAATGTAGTACTCCCTCTTGGCAAATCAGTGTTTTTGAAGTTGACAGAATACAGAAGTGAGATGCATAATTCCCCAAATATTCATCAAACGTCAAAGTGATGTCAGATATCACTGACACACAACTGAATGAAGAGGAAAAAACAGTGGCTATATGCCAAATGGGAAACACTGTAGCTCCCTAGACAAACAGGATAATCTGAAAATGTATTTTTTATTTAGTTTAATCTAACCCTTGTGTCTTTGGGGTAGTCCCATTGAGATTAAGAATCTCAGGGAGATGCATGCGGTGGGAGAGTCAATAGTCTTGCAGGGCAGGTTGTGATTCTTTTACTTTGTGACAAAAACACACACACCTGAAGACAACTAGCAGAAATTGTGGTGTTGACTAAATCTACTGCAGATGGCCACAGATTCTCATTCTACCACAAGTAGTCCATGTATTTTTAACATCTGGAGCACAAAATATCACAATGAAAATGTGGAGTAATCAGACTTTAGCGTCATGGACTCATGGCAGTGTTCTACCTATCCGGCCCGTAACGAGAGCTAATCAGCATATATCTGAGTTCATCAACCACCAGAACCGGACCGTGTGTGTGTGTGTGTGTGTGTGTGTGTGTGTGTGTGTGTGTGTGTGTGTCTGTGTGTGTCTGTGTGTGTCTGTGTGTTTGTGTCTGTGTGTGTGTGTGTGTGTGTGTGTGTGTGTGTGTGTGTGTGTGTGTGTGTGTGTGTGTGTGTGTGTGTGTGTGTGTGTGTGTCGTCTCGTGTGGTATGATCTTAATGAATTTAACACTTGGTGCAGAGGTGCTCATTTCCATACAGGTTTAGTGGCTTGACAGTTAACAGTGAAGTATGGATTTGATTGGCGGGGGTATTTTGGTGACAGTAATGTTATTAGTGTTGTAAGTTAGCAGTAGACTTAATTAATCCGCCCCAGGGTGAGTCTGATGAAAACTGATGTATCTGCCCGGTTCAACTCTGAGATTTTCTCGCATTGCACAGCGCTGTGAAGGAATAATCTCTGAGATTACGTTATGTTCTACCAGCTCACAGCAACTTAACACAATAGCAGGAAAAGAGTCCCCCGCTGTTGTAAAGCGTTCTGCATGTGGCGTCTGCGTGTGATGTGCAGGTTATCTTTCCCCCCAAACACGGACACACATATACAGATACGTCTTGCTGCCACTTGTCTGTGGCTGGCTGTGCTTTGCATGTGTGGGATTCTGAAACGTCCTTAAATTCGGTATTTGTCGTTTGTTTATTCAAATTCAAAGACCGTCCAAAGTTTGAAATCCATCAGACTAATGGTTCAAGAGATATGCGCATAACAGACAGACAGTCAATCCTGCAATTTATAGATAGATGACACCTCTATTGGCCATAAGCCTGTTAGTTATAGACTATATATTAGGACTGGATTTCCTGTCTAAATTATTGCCCTTATTAAGACTTCATCTTCATTAGGGGTATCAAATTGGGTTTGAAATTTAAAACATTGTTTTACTTTCCAAACACTCCATATAAAACAAGGCCTCTCAGACAAGGCGGTCAGACTGTATTATTAGAAAAGAATACTTCATGAGCAGGCAAAAGTACATAGTTGGTCAGGGGTTAGAGCAGGTTTAAAAATATCCCATTCCCTGCTGCTGCTTTGTGTCTGTAAGAATGCATTTCTAAGTTTACAATTTATTGTTGACAAAAAAATAGGTCACCTAAACAGCTCCACAACTGATGTCATGTATCAAATCCTCACAGTTCTTCAGTACAGTCTTCCAGCTCAGTCTTTTATCTCAGGTAAAAAAAACTGCTTGTGATTTGTTCCTTAAAAGGGATTGCACAGGTAGCCTAGGTAGATAGCCTACACATACAATGATTGCAGCTCTGATAAAAGGGAATACCACTGAATGGCAGAATAATTTGCCTTAGAGGAGCACCTGTACATCCGTGTTCATAAATGCCTGTCCCCTAAAGCCAAAAAAGTCAACAAGCAGTTTTATACCGTCCCCTGACGCATAATATAACACAGGTGTATAGCTTCAGTGAGAGTAACTTTACAAAGATGGTAGATGTGACAGTATCTAAGATCACACATTCTAGAGTTGACATTGTATTTAAAAAGATGTGTAACCAAAAATGCATCCACTAACTATAGCCTGTTGGTTTACGGTTTTCCATCTTTAAAAACAGCTATTGGTGACTGTGGAGGCAACACCTGCTGCCACACAGCTGGTTTAAATGTTGGTAGTCTCGCTTTGCCAGACCCTCCTACACCATGGCGCTGCGGAGGAAGGTCTGGCGAGTCCACACACTAGCCTATTCCGGGATGGGAGAAAAACGTGCTCTGGTTTATTGGCATTTCTTTAAACCAATCACAATCGTCTTGGGCGGCGCTAAGCGCTGGACGGAGCCACGGCGCCTCTGCAAAAATAGCCTCGGGAAGGAACTTGTTTTGGTGGAACATGTGTATGTTCAAAGATTGTTTTAGTCGTGCGACAGAAAACTCAGATTAGACAGATGGTCTAGCTAGCTGTCTGGATTTACCCTGCAGAACGTATTAGTTTGGTGGTGCTTTTGTTTTGGTTAATTGCTCAAATATTTAAACTGATAGACAAAACTGGTTTGTTTAGTTGGTAGTTGTCTTTGTGTTAACCTTGTGTTTCAAAAGGTTTGACCCTATATTATTTTCATTTCCCTTTGTCTTCAGTTTGGTGGGTCAGTTATGTCTTTGTTAGGTCAGTTAATGCGCAGTTAGTATAGCCTGGGTTATGTTCAGTTGACCTCTTTGATGGCCCAGAACTGTTTGACATATTTTGTAAATTGTTTGCTTAATTTTTGTGTATATAAAATGCAAGACTCCACATGCCTGCCAGCTCAGTCCCTCACAGTGATCACTGCCCTAAAGCATTAGAAAAAATACTTTATATCAATTCTATAATTGGGAGGTTGTTCTAACATGTTAGGAAACATTGTAAACCTACAATGGGTTCATGGATGAATGGGCTCTCTGTTTTCAATGGACAACCTTTATGATTAATTGTCCACATCAACCTTTAGGACTTGGGAGCTCCTGGGTTCTAAACACATAACCTTGTTAAGCAGGCCCGCGACTGGGGCCGGCTGACCGAAACCCATCTCTAAAACCTTGTTACACTTGCTTTGATGCACAGCCCAGCTCACACAGGCTACATTCTGTAGCTAAATGATGTCACATGACAATCCTGATGATTAGAAACCTCTCTTTTTTAAATATGAGTGTGGATCTGTGTTCCTGATCTCTGCCGCTCAGATGGAAACATAATGCAATTTGCCACCTGTTACAAGTGCTGCGGCTTTATGAAAGCACCCCTGCACTTCCTCCTGTCATTTGTCTGACAGGACAGAGGTCATCTTCTGATGCCCAAGTCACGGTGGACAGGATGCTCTTTGATTTGTATTGGATGGATGATAATCTAATGACAATAGATGTCAGCAGAAAACTACACTTCCCGTAGAGACTTTGGGTTTGAATTGGGTCCTCAATAATGCCTCTATTTTTTTACCATAATGTATGCTACTGACTGGACCCACAAATACAATCCAGGGTCCAGAAACCCTGGATGGTTACCTAAGGAGGCTGCAGAGTGTCCCCTGTGAAACGAGGAATGGTTTGATTTCAATTTAGCCACTGCAAGATACAGTGTCACGAGGGGGTCAACATGTGTCATCATCATGTCTGATCAGAAAGGGACTCACTCCACATCACCTTTATAACAGACACAACAAAAGACACTTAGGACAAAACACCAAATACACAAGTAATATGTTCTTTTGATGTAAATATGCCTCCAGAGAAGTGTGATGTGTTGCTAGACAAACTGTAGTTTATCAAACAACGGTTCACAGAACTACCAATAACAACCTTGAATGGTCATAATGGCAGCGGTGGGATTCGAACCCACGCCTCCAGAGAGACTGGAGCCTAAATCCAGCGCCTTAGACCGCTCGGCCACGCTACCGTTGACGGGTTATGTGTGGTCACATATCTGACATTTCTACTCACCTGCAGCACTTCCTCATGAGTTGCAGTGGTGTCCAGCTCCAGATATCTCAACCTATGTTCGTACAGTGTTTTGAATTCGCTTAGAAGCACTCTAATGTTGTTCGTCTCACTCCCAGGGTCCTGGATGGCAACTTTCAGGTCCTCTCCTGAGGGAGAGGACAGGTTCAAAGTATCACTTCCCTGTCCCGACAGCTTCGAGTTTTCGCCTGACTCTGGCGATGTTGTCTTTTGGCTCATGGTTGTGCAGGCTTTCAGCATGGCTTGAATAAAGTACCCGCACTGTTTATGAAACAAACCGCAGGCTTGAAAAAGCTAATAAACGTTAGCAACCACTCATAATCACGGCTGGTCACTCTGGTTGAATATTTGCACAGCCATATAGTTTACACTTTCAGACAACCGTAGAGCAACCTGAAAAAAAGACAGTGCATGGCATTTTGAGTGCATGTAAGAAATGACCTGTGTTACTTTAAGTGAATTACCGTAGCTTCACCAACAACTTGGTCACTATGTGCCGTTACTACAACGGAGGACTTTGTATGAACTACTTCCACACAGACGGACGCTTCTTCCTCCAGCAGTTTACCGCTGCGTTGGCGCTGTATGATCTGATTGGTTCTTTTTTTTTTTACGTGGCTGATTGGTTCATTAGTACCATTGTGCCTCGTACGCGTGGCGTTGCTGCACACCATTGGCGAGTTTTATTTAGGAGGCGGGGCATATTTGCACAACCCGGAAATGCAGATTGTTTTCGTCTAGTCAGAGAAGACTGCGTTACATTCGCCTTTTCCCTGAAAAGAAATGGGTAAATATACTTTCGTTGTGCTGTTTAGCGAACATTAAAGTCTGTGTCTTTTTATTCCATACCCTGGTATTTCCACGGAAAGCTTAAATGCGTCATGTCTGCTTCTGAACGGTGCAAAGACTCGCGGTCTAACGTTAATATTGTACGTCCTTGTTGCGGTCTACTGTCAGTGTTGTGTTTCTAAAGCGATATTTGTTCCCTTTTTCCTGCATGTTTGCATTCAAAATCTAATCGCTGATGTCTGTCGATGTGTATAGTGCATACTGTTCAAACGACCAACTATTAGTATTCATCATCTCCAAGTATATTTACCGACTGTAACTTTGGATTGCGCGCGTGTGTGTGTGTGTGTGTGTGTGTGTGTGTGTGTGTGTGTGTGTGTGTGTGTGTGTGTGTGTGTGTGTGTGTGTGTGTTCCTTTAAGTGTATGTTATATATCTAGCTTCGCACCTAATTCTATTATTCCCCTAAATAATCAGTGCCAGAGATCAAAACCTTCCACATTGAGATTCAAGGCAAAGTTGATCTTATTGATTTTCAGGAGACTCACTTCATTTCTCTCATCCCAATCATCACTCCTCTACTCTTATCTGTCTATTGGATATATCTCTCTTTTCCACTGGCTTTTACTGCACTGCTCTTACACACACTCTGCCAAAACCTAATCCCCACTGTGATTATCACATAATGCTTTTGCCTTATTATCAAAATGGAGCAGATTTGGGTTTCGTTGTTGTTAAAGACTGATGGGCATGGGCTTAAAAAATTAAGAGACAATGTCATTATGAGGAGAATGTGGAGCGCTTGATTGCATGATATTGAAGTAGAGGCGCGTGCACTTAGTGTAATGAGTGTAATGTGTTTTTAGGGGGGGGGGGGGCACTGAAGTTAAATTGGGCTGTGATCTTACTGTGGTCATAAGGTCATTTTATACAGTTTCCAGATGAAGGCAAGTGATAAAGGCAGTGTCTGTGCACTTACTGTATTTGGAAAGAATTCACCCTCCTGGATTAGCTTTATAGTTTTAGTCATAACAGAACAAAAAAAAGATATTGCATGTCTATTGTAATGTACACCTAATGGTTATATGGTTATCTGACCAACAGTGCCAAAGGTTTTTAAATTCAACTTTAATTTCAATAATTAAAGCTCAAAATCATCTAATCTGTGTCATTGTATATTTTTGTTTTTATTCCTGTCATTTCAGTGCTACTCTAGAAAACATACTTACCAGCTTTAGACTGATAGGACAGTTTGTTGTCTGCCAGTTCCTGTTACAGCTATTACAGGCAATGTAAAATATTCTCTGAACATCCAGTGTGCAAAATTAATTGTTAAAGCCTATACATCATATTCAGGTTTCTCCAAGTCTCACAGTATTTCATTATATTTGCAAAAACCTTAGAAATTAGAAAAACCTTAAATGTCACATCCTGCACTGCAGTGGCCTTCACATTCTCATTGATTGTACATGAGACAAAAAGTAGCTTCACCTCAGTTTATAATGTTCCACCACACATTTAATTGTTCCAGATTAAAAAACAGACCAAAGGTTTTCATGCATAAAGCAGAAGGTAAGAAATGTGCTGATCAAATATTCCTCAGTATAGCACATGTTATTTGCATGAGGTGAGGCCCCAGTGCTCTCTGTGACTCCTTGACTTAAGAGAGACACAACTTCAGTTCTCATTTATTAGCTGTTCCGCTTTTTTTTCCACATTCATTGTGCCTCTCTACCCTCTAAATGTTGCATTACTTTTTAAGTTGTTTTTTTGCAAACCCCTCTACTTATTACTCATACAGCCCTGGCATACTCAACCTTCCTACTCGTGAAATCAATTAATTCTCTTAAATAATTTACCTTCTGAGCAAACCAGATTAAGCAGAGCATATTTTTTTGGAGTGTCAGACGTGCTGTTCTAGCTGATGTTTGGTTTTTTTTGTGTTCAGGCATTAACTTGGCCCTCACCCCATGGCTCGGAGGAGTCTTGGGTGATTACGGAAAGAGGAGAGCCTTGATAAAGCATTAGTATGTGACACACACACATACACACAGCCTGAAGACCCCTCTGTGCATTTGCACACATTCATTTTTCATGAAACAGACTCATAACAATTAGTCTGGTTACCGCCTGGGTAATCTTAGCGTCCCCGTAATGCCTGTGGTCTGCTGTATGACATCACTCTCTTAAAAGTTCTAAATTTGACATTCTCATCCGTTTTCATAGTGAGGACATTAGAAGGCCATGGCTAATAGGCCCTGCACTCGTTCCTGGCGAAAGAAGGGCAATAAAGTGAGGGAGCGGGAGAATGGGGGGGAAAAAAGGAGACTGGAGTGCTCAGAGAAATAGGTTTTATTCACCAGAGCTTTTACACAAATTAATTTACATGAGCGAGAGAAGAAAATGTAAAGTTGTAATTCTGCATGCTTTGCCAATGTATAGCCTATTTCTCGCTACAAGCATCATAGAAAGCCAAGTGAACGTTTATGCATTATTTCACCAAATATATTATGCTAACAACCATAGCTAAGTGCTTAGGAATTTGAGCCCTGCACCACGCCAGGAGCTAAATCGAGACTTTTGGATAAACCATTTCCAAACGGCATGGAATGATAGCCTTGTGAGCAGCTTCAGAGCACTTGTCCACTACAGAAAAAGCAAAATGAAATCCCCCAGAGATCTCCACTTTTCCAGCATCCCTCAGTCTTTAGTCGCCTGCCCTAAACACCCTCATCCCCTCCCTAGACAACAAAGCCAAGGTCAAGAAGAAAGTGCATCCTTCCTCTGTCTATAGGCTATTCCCTGGATGCCCGCACCTGTGTGGCTGAGCCTCGTATGCTTCAGGAATGTTCCCTCCTCCTTTATTGTGACAGTCAGTCTCAAGGTCAGCTCGGTTTGTGCTTATCTGTTTTTCCCCTCGCTCATTTTTTCTCCCTAGCTATCTTTGCCCCCAGTTTTTCTCCACTGTGTCAGTAGTTCAGAGCTCCCAGCTGGAGATTTTATGAGGCGTTGTCTTTTTGGTCTTTGTCTATCCATCTATCTGTTGGTTAACTGTCATTACAGCCCGTTGTCTAGAGCACCCAGTGTAGCCGCAAGGCTTCATTCCGATTCTTGGTACGCTTTTGTTGCCTCGTCTCTCCTTCTTTACACTGGTCATGGCCCCTTTTGCCTTGAAGCGATGTTGCAGTGTGTTCCCTGTTAGATTGCATATTGTTGTTGTTGTTGTTGTTGTTGTTGTCGTCGCCAGTCAGCCTTGAGTCAGTGAGCTATCTTTGTCTGAACAAGATGCACAGGCTAAGCGAACAAGGGGAGAATAATCCTCTCATCTGACCTGAATCAAAATACCCTTTAATATTCCCAGGGAGATCTTTTTAAAGTATTGTATACAGCTCTGATAGAAAAGCAAGCAGAACCCAGACCTTCTGTTGATTTTCAGTGAACTCCTCTAACCCACCTTCGGACTCTTCAAGAGACGGCATTTTGTCTCTAGGTCGGTTGGTTGGCTAACACACAAGAGAATTATTAACTCCATACATCACATCAGGTGTGTGTTTGAGTGAATTAATCAGAGAAAGAGTCTCTCTGCTTGTATCTGTGTATACATTGTGTGTGTGTGTGTGCAAATGTCTGTCCTCTAACACACACCATGCCAGTGGTCTGTAAACACCTGGCATTGACTGTGACTTTTGACTATTACATAAGAAACATGGATTTCCAGCTGTCCACGGTTAAAGCCCTGTAAATTCAAATGCTTAATTTTTATAGGCAGCCCGGCATTGACTGAAGTGTCTGCTTGTTATATATTTGGCAAGTGCTGCAAGTCTGAAGGGAAGCTGTCAATAGCAATCCCAGCTATTGATATGGCAGTGGGCAGGAGATGTTACTTGGCCCCCGACTCCGGCATCCCTCTGATCCCTCTACATCATAATTACATTAATATTGACAGGCCCTTGACAATAGTCACATTACTATTGATAGGTGGCTGTCAATACCGTGTTTCCCCAAATAAAACATATTCATTCATAACTTGTAAACTGCTCGATAAAAGGCTTTGAAAAGAATATTGCACCCGGCCGGGTTTGCTCTCCTGAGAGGGCTGCCGCTATGACGGGGATTTCCTCCACCTGGCTATGTTGTGTGTGTGCGTGTGTCTGTGTAACCGTGGACTGATAGATTAATTTAGCTCTGTATTAGAGTTCTGCATAGATCACGGCTACCCTTGACATACATAGTTACATAGTCACACACACACACACACACACACACAGCACATTTTCTTCCATCAAGGAAAAACTTTCAGATTAAGCTAAACAAATGGAGCCTGTTTATTGGTTACCGTACACATTCAGACTATTTTTTTCTTCTTCTTAAACCCAAACTCCACTTCCGTCACAGGAGAGGTTCTAGTCACTAAACATGGCAGCATTTCAAATGCAGCTCAATGAATTTGTCACACCTGCTTACTTCAGCGTGAATTCACTCTTTTTTTTTCATTCATTTGCTAATTCTAACTTAGTTGGACGGTGTATCCTGGCTCTATTGAAACATCATGAATACACAGATGGTCCTGTGCGCCACAATAAACCCAAGCATTGCCACTGCATATTAGAATGTTTTTTTTACCTCCTCGAGAAACGTCTAAAGTGACCATCATCTCCCTCTCTTTCTGTCAAAACTGCCATATTTACCCGGCTGAAATCTCTTTTAAAGCCTCGTGACAAATCCTGTTCAGCGAGACACAAAAGCCACTGTCAGAAAAAGGCCTCTCTCCCTCTCTCTCTCTCTGTGGGCCTTTTGCTCCGTCTATCCTTGCGTTAGTTAGTCTTCCACTTCTTAAGCGTTTCATTTGAGGAAAGGGCAGATAAAACTGTGAGCAGTCTGAAAACGTATGCAGTGCAAAATAGCCCAGACGTCACAATAGTGGGATCCCATATGGAGTCGACTCTAGGGGGAGGAAAATTGTTCCACATTTGGCAGATGTTTACGGTGTACCAGAGACTGTGCCGTTAGCCTAATCCCTAGTGATGTGATTTGTACACACACCCCTATCTCCAGAGGGAGCAGGCACCAAGAGCCCCTGGGCTTCGCCTCGTGTGTGTGTGTGTGTGTGTGTGTGTGAAAGAGTGTGTGAGTGTGTGTTTATATATGGAAAGAGCAGTCTAAGACCCCCTGCTCTTCTGCATTGCGCAGCTCAAAGGTTGCATTAAGGACAGGTTTTACATGTGAAAAGTGATTTCCGTTTTTGTATAAAGAAAAAAAGAACCTTCCTAACAGGATGGGCCTCACCTCCAGGGCCTCATTCCTCCCAACAGCCCCTTGTTCTTCTAATAGTTGTATATATTTTGTTCATGTCCCTGACTTTAATGCATCAAGTGTGGTGTTGCCTGTAGGATAACAAGAACGTAAAGTCATGAGACATTTATGTACTTAATTATTGGCAGTTTTAGGGGAAATTCAATTTACAGTTTTCTACTATTTTTGTAGTTTTGGCCAAAATTGGGGACAGCTTTTTACTCTTCTGTTTCATTTGTTTAGTTTAGTTTGTTTTAGTTGGATGAATATAGGACATCTAGGAATGATGGCCCAGAATAAACAAAAATGAGATCCAGGCTGTAAAAAGATCTTGATCTTTTCATTTGTTGTACATGCTGTATAAGTCTACTCATGAAAATCCTGAAGAACATCATTGACGTATATATCCTTGTTCTTGCTTATTTTTCTCCAGCAGGTTTGGAAAGCGAAGACTACCAAAAAAGGACGTCTGGAAGTTCTGGTCCAGAAACTGATGTTGATACGCAGACCCCAGTATTGCGCATCAGCCAGCTGGATGCCCTGGAGCTAGACTCAGCCCTAGAGCAGCTGGTATGGACCCAGTTCTCCCATTGCTTCCACAACTGCCGCCCGGGCCTGCTCACCCCGCTAGAGCCTGAACTGAGGGCTCTGCTCCATTTGCTCCTGTGGAGGTTCACACTTTATTCTAGCAGTGCCACTGTGGGCCAGTCTTTACTGAGTCTACGCTACCACAACATCCTCTCCTCGTCCGGCCGTTACAGACCTCTCTCTCGCAGGCAGAAGCTGGGTCTGGCGCTGCTCACTGCAGGTCCACGCTGGCTGCAGGAGCGCTCCCACAGTCTGCTGCTGTGCTTGAGTTCAGGAGGTTCTTTGTCTGAAATAGACGGTGGTTTACTCCAACAGGGTCTGCGCAATTGCCTGACCCTTGTTTCCAGTATCACTCAGCTCGCAAATCTTATCAACTTCCTTGTGTTCCTAAGGAAAGGTCGCCATCCTGTCCTGGCTGAAAGGATTGTGGGAGCTCGGGCGGCTTTCAGCGAGCCCAATGTGGTCCGGGACGTAACCTACCAGTACATGAACCGCGAGCTGCTGTGGCACGGCTTTGCTGAGTTCCTCATCTTTCTGTTACCACTGATCAATACAAGGAAGCTGAAGGCAACAATGTTTTCGTCTTTTTTGGGGGGAGAAAGTGCAGATAGGGCGGGAGTGACTGAAGGGCAAGGGGTGTGGAAAGAGTGCGGACTATGCGGAGAGTGGCCGACCATGCCTCATACTGTGGGCTGCCAGCATGTTTTCTGCTACTACTGCATCAAAAGCCACAGCATTGCAGACGCTTACCTCACCTGCCCCAAATGTGGTGCAGAAGCAGGGCAGCCTGAGCCGGTCAAGATGGAGGTGGAGATGATTGGCATGTGATGGAAAAAGCTGTCATGACTGTTTTGTAATTGCAGGGACTTCAGGTTCATATCTTTATAGCTGCACAAATAGACCACATTTGTATGATTATGTAAATGTATCTTAGATTTTATATATGAAAGTGTATTAAATAATTAAACTGTATCATATAAGAATATTTTGATAGAATTATATTAAAACATGGGGAAAAAAGGGGTTTAACAGTGTTCTGTGAGCAGCCCTCCTTTTTGATTCACGAGGTAGTTGTGTATGAGTTTATGACTGGACTTCAGTCTTTATGATGTCTGTGTCTTTCCTGAACACACATAGACCTGCTATGTTTAATGTATGTGTGCATATATTGACAATCCTCTGCCCCTTCAGTTTCTCCAGCTGGACTTTGGACAGAACTATTTGTCTTTGGTGCACTGGACAGACTACAGAGAACCACACAGAGCATATATTTGATGAGTGAACGTGTTGATTTATGCTCCAAATTGGCTGTGTGTGTGTGTGTGTGTGTGTGTGTGTGTGTGTGTGTGTGTGTGTGTGTGTGTGTGTGTGTGTGTGTGTGTGTGTGTGTGTGTGTGTGTGTGTGTGTGTGTGTGTGTGTGTGTGTGTGTGTGTGTTGAAATGGGAATATTTGTTCTGATGAAAAATGCAGAAAGTCAGCTGAATAAATAATGGGAAGAATTTCTGAAGCCTCTCATCATGGCCAAATTAGCATTTGTTGTGTGTTTTGTGCCTAAATTGTATTTCAACATCATTAAAATTGATAGAGTGCTACCTCATGGGTGTTTATTTAGTTAAGTGGAGGAGCGAAAGATGAGGGGAAAGTTATAACAATCAGCTCACTTCTCTCTAGACAGGCCCGGTCGTTCTAACTCCCATTATCCGTTTTCACAGCACCCCAACATGCTCAAGATCAAGGGGGCAGCCGGGGGCTTGGATTGAGACACACACACACACACACACACACACACACACACACAGCCTCTTTTCCCTTGGCCTCTCCCTCTCTTTTGCTGCCTTTCCATCTCTCTCCCTCTGTAATCTCCAGGGCCCTCGCCCCTATAAGACTGTAGTAAACTGTACCAAAACCCTGGCAGTCGTCTCCTTCCTCGCAGGCGAATTACTCTCTAATCCCTGTAATGAGTCCAAAGATGCTTATTTATGCTGGAGTTAACCTCCACCAGTGAGCCCAGCCCGGGGCCAAACGCACCCCAGCTGAGTGAAGCCTTTCCTGGGCTGACAACAGAGGAGTGTGGTGGGTCGGGGTGGGATAGGGGGCTACCTCCCACCTCTCCTCCCCCACCCCTTCCTCCCCTCTCCTGCTCTGATCACTAGGGCTTAATTGCTGATTGCTGAGACGATCAATCGGAACTGCAGGCGTGATAGAAAGCCTATTGCAGAGAGCTGGTCTTAGATCTACCGGCTCAGACAGACGTACACACGTGCACTCAGATGAGGTTAATGTTTCTGTTGAGCAGAGAGGATAGCATGAAATATTTGTCCTCATGAGGTGCCCCGAAGAATACTGGGTAGGTCTGGCAGGGCAGATCTTAAATTATTTATCTTACTGACCTATGTAATCTTTATTTCTCCGCAGCTCTGTAGAGCATATGTGCTGGAGTATGTGTCCTTGGTGGTAATACAAGGCCAAAATTAATGAATTGTACGGTTTTAAGCACAGAGAAGTATTGAAATAGCCCCTTGTTTGATTAAAAGAAAATGTACACCTTGAGGTGGGGGTTACAATCCTATATGATGATTGGTCTGACATTATGTAAAAACATCGGCTCATCATATGGATACTCGGGAGGTCTGTCCACATCAAGGACATTTTGACTAATGAATCCTATAGCAAAGCATACAGAGCTAGAGATGGGGAAGACTGTCAATATTTTATGCACTACATTACATTAATGGACAGCAGGTCCCAGAAAGCGAGATTAAGGAGATGTTTGAGATTAAGGATGCATATATGAGCAGCCGTAATGCCGCTGGGACATGTAATTGTCTTAACATTCAGGCAGACTTACAAACCAAACCTTTTTGCAGATATTACTCCACAACTCCAACTGAAGTCCCCAATCCCCAGGAAAGAGAAAAGATAAAGAAGAAACAGTGCATTAAAGTCTATTAATTGAGTTAGGCCATGGATTGAATTAGTTGGAAGTTGGAACAGGGCTCTGGACTTAGAGAAGGTAGCTAGGGCTCTGTTAAGCCTATCGGTCTTTGGATCTTTTCTAATTCACAGGCTCCGTGTGGAGAAGAAAAAGAGGAAGAAGCCTAGATTCCCAGCGGCTATGCAAAGCAATCTGCCCATTCACACGCAGCCATTTAGGGAGCAAATTGGCCCTGTGCCCCCTCCGACGAAGGTTTTAAGAGAAAGGGAATTAGGGTGTTGAATCCCTAACTAGATCTCCTTCTTTGATGAGCCTCTTTATCCGCCTGTCCCTCATCTCCATTTCTTTGATGTGAGGCGTTGATTTTCCTGATTAAATAGTTTTTAAAGTAAAAAGCTCTTCTCTTGGCGCTGTAATACTGGGTACTTTACTGTACCTATTGTAGGTTTCGTTTGTGTGTGCTTGCTTGCTGAATGGTCCGTCTGTGGTATTCTTTAATTGGAACAGAGCCCTTGGCTCGCAGATAATAATAAGGAAAGTACAATAGCTTTGATTCGTACATGCATATTTTTCTCTGAGAAAGAATGTTATCATTTAAGCTTATGCCTGGCTTTTACCTCTTCATTTGAAATGGCTAGAAGGACTCCCAAAGCCCTGTGCATCACTAATGAAATTAAAGAGTAAAAACACCTTTTACACTTTTACACTTCAACAAAATTCCATCTCTGATCCGTTTGCTCACGGTAAAAGCTTTTACCTACTTTTCAACAAGTAAGGGAATTACACCCCTCTTGTAATGGGGAGATATTTCCAACCACTGACATCACTTTCAACGAGCGAATGACATTATTTTCATGCCAAGAAAAGATGAAACAAAAAATGCACCATTTATTTGTTGACACCTCAGAGGATTTTTGACACCTGTATATGTTTTTCTTGTGGCATGTCCAATATGTCAATAGGTTCTCTCAAGTATCTCTCATATTTCATCTATTCAATAAAAGACATGCCAAACATAAAACACCAAAATTCCTCCAAGGTAGTGAAATCCTAGGTGTGCTTGAGTTCAGGGCTGCAGCAGGTACCGGTGTTATGAGAGTTCTTTCAACACCTGCCGGGCTTTGGATACCACCGGGCCCAATTATCTTAGTCTGCCTCCTCTTCTTAACCACCTCTTCAGTCTAACAGGTCAGGGGGACAATCAATCACTCCTAAAATAAGGAAGTAATTTCCTGAGCTTTTATCGTGGTGTTGAGGATTTGTCTGGTTGCATTTCACACCTTGAGAGAAGATGGAGCGGCACTGGTTTGGGAATATACAGAATCTGGCCTTTCCTTCTTTGTTCTCAAGACCCAGGATAATTTGGGATCTATATAGGTTCTATATGTTCACCTCAATATGTGTAGTTTGGAATAGCAAATACAAAGATCAAGAAAAATACAGTAAAAAGTCCTGTGTCTCATGATACACGTCAATAAAGGTTATGCTACTGTATAACTTTAAAAAAAAAAGTTGAAATGTAGGCTGTATCCTCCTCCACATCAGAAACAAAGATATCCCTGACAACATGCACACAGTCAGTCACAGATGTCGAGGGCAGATTCATATAAACTCAATATTATATATCTTGTTACACTGCATATAGTTTTGCATTGGCAGAACTTCCTCCACAGCGCCGCGGAGGAGGGTCTGGCTATTCCACACAGCATTCCGGGATGGGAGAAAAACGTGCTCTGTTTTATCGCCATTTCTTTAAATCAATGCCAATCGTCTTGGGCGGTGCCAAGCGCTGGACGGAGCAAAATAGCTTCATTCAGAAGATGTGTACGTTCAAAAGTAGTTTTAGTCGTGCGAGAAAACTCAGATTGGACAGATAGTCTAGCTAGCTGTCTGGATTTACCCTGCAGAGATCTGAGGAGCACTTAACCATAGTCCTCATAAATCAACCAGAGTTTAAAATTACAAAACAAAATAAGCCGAAGGTAACGGACATCCGGCCGAAAAGAGGGACATCTGGCAAAATTTTCGTTGGTACTGGCGCAATCCCAGAAGTGGAACGTCATGGATATAGACTATACTGCATAGGTATTTATTTATTTATCCACCTTTGTTTTATTTGGTGGATTGTTATTTTTATCAACTTGTGTTATGTTGTAATTAGTTATAGTTTTGTCAGGTTTCACAAAATGGCGGCCAAGGATCCAACAGCATGACAATAAGACAGAATTGCAAGAAAAGTTCAGTTTACTTACCAGAGTTTAGACAGGGTCAAACTGGGAAATCTGATACACAGGCAAACAAAACCGAAGAGGAGCAGGCAGAATCCAAGGCCCATAAACAGGCAAGCAAGGCCAGAACAGGCAAATACAGACTAAGTAACACTGGAGAGCTTGGCAGTAACACACACGGCAATCTGGCAAAAAACTGAGGCAATGGGGCGGTAGGTTACATATACTGAGGGGCTGATTAGCTGATGAAGAGCAGGTGAGTATGGGTGGGGCAGGCCACGTGAATGGAATCAGCAGGTAATGAAAGAGGGAGTGGCAGAGTCTGAAATGACATGAGAGTTTTAGTTAGGCAAAAACAAGAAACAATGAAAAACTAAAGCCTGGCTGAAGTTGTGACAAGTATATATTAATATAATAGAGTTAATCTACTTTTTTATCTCTTTAATTGAATACATCTGATCTGAACATCACATTAAATGCTTTTTCTTTGTATATATTTTTCCCCTTCTCTGACTGAACATTAAATTACAGTGTTAACTGGACAAGTGGGGTATTTGAGACTGCATTAAATAAAATCGCCAAACAGACACCAGCAGAGTATTTTATATTTCACATCGTCTTACACTAACACAGGGCTAAAGAGATGGAAGCAAACTTTACCTGACCTGTCCTCTGATTGGATGTGCAAGGGCAGGAGTTGCGAGGGGATTGGACAAACGACCAGAGGGCATCATGGGGGATTATACACAGGTGTGTTGTGGTGCGCCTGGGGTTAGATCTGCCAAAGCAAAGCCTGTTTGGGTGTGTGTGTGCATCCTCCAGTCTGTGCGTGTGTTGAGCCATCTCAGTCCTCTTCCTACTGATGTCTAGAACAGACTAAATGAGCAGTAATCTGCACACATCCCTCCAGATGTCCCAGTGAATTTCCTGTGGCTTAAGGCGCCAGCTGAGCTCTTTGAAAGTTTTGATAACTTCTCCAAATGTGATTGAACCTCTGCTTGTTTAGGAATGTGGTGCAAGACACAATGTGCTTATTCCTATTTCCCCTCAAAGAGATGAAAAAGGAGGCATGCGCTTGGCTCCGGTACTAGTACACCTTTTGGTACAGTATAGTCTTATCCACGATGATTGTTAGAAATGGATGTTTGATGTGTGGTGTACAAACTGAACTTTCTTATAAACTTTTTTTGACATTGCACCATTTCCATCTGTTCACTGTAATTGAGGTTACTATAAAGATTATAAGGCAGTGTTTGTTCAAAACGTGCCGGTACTGAACAGGCCAATTGCTTGACCTCCGGTATTGCTGCTTGGAGCTTACTCCAGAATAATCCAAACAACTTCACCCTGGACACTGCACTTCCTTGGGTCCTGAGCAGTACACCTGCCATGACATAGTTGCGTCCCCTATGCTAGAGTAGGCACATATATGTCATTTGCTAACAGCTAGATATTTGGCACCAGGTTAATTCCAGGAACAAAAGCGTTCATTTCTAAAGTTACATACTGGTGCTTGAAACATTTGAGTTTACTACCATGTAACATTTCCGGTCTCTCTGTCTTCATCTGTTCTTGAATGTGCTGTAGCGAGCGACAGAGAGCGAGCTGTACCCAGCATGCTGTTCGGTGGTGTAACAGTTAATAAAGGGTCCATTATACACTCAATACACTACACAGTGTGTACATTAAGCCAGAGATCTTCAACAGGGGGTCCACGACCCCTAGGGGGTCCTCAGAGTCACTGCAGGGGGGCCTCCAAATTATTGTCAATTTTTGAAAGTTTTTTCAAAAATGAAAATGTCTTAACATAATTCCAACATATTATTAGCAAATATAAATCCCCACTGATGATAGGCTTACTGGCCTATATGTAAGGTAGTCACTAAGATAGTCACACACAAATATAGTTAATTAAGGATTCACTGTGCCGCATGTATGTGTAACACTGAAAGATGATTTTTAAAATCATGTCAACAATTCATATTTTAATAGCTTAGTATTCTATGCAAAAAAAGGCTTTAGGCTGCCCTACACGTTATTGTATGCCCAGTTTAATATGCAACTTCATTTTATACAATACGGGGTCCCTGCTCCATCTCTCTTTCATTTAAGAAGTCCTTGGCTTAATAAAACGACCCCCGCATTAAGCACTAGTAATAAATATGTCCCGTGGATCTCAAGAGCTCGCACTCAACACTGCACTTCCTTGTGTCCTCAGCAAAACTTCCGTCAAGTGTGAAATCAATCGTTAAACGGTTGTCGAGAAAGCCGAAGGACAGACAGACAGACCATGTTTAGTTAGATAAATATCAGAATGATCACCTTTGTTTTTTGTCTCCAGTTTCATTATGCACAGATTAGATGTGATGTAACGTGCCATTTCTTTTTGAACTAACAATATGTTGTATAGATATTTAATTTTATATTGTTGGAGCTCAAGCTATAAACTAATTTCCATAAATATTGTTATGGGGTGGGTGGGGAGCCTGTGATCATTGTGCAATTAACCAGAAGTTGTCAGCAACAACAGAGGAAGATAGTGGAGTAGAACAGAGATTTATTCCCCGTCATCTGTCAATCAATGCTACTACAAGGCCTTCAATCCTCACAAGCAACCAAATACAAGCAGACGCATGAGTGGCATGGATATTTAATAATGTCCTTGACTAGCATTACTTCAATTCATTGACTAAATCTAATATTTCAAATCTGATAGCCAAGTTAAGAACAAAAATATGTAAGAATGTAAAACAAAAACACAATAATAGCTGTGGATGGAACAATTTTTCAATAACGCAGCCTCACGTGGGCATAGAGAGAAGCATCCACCCTGCATGTAAAGATAATATGAAGTTTCTGTTGGGGAAAGGTAACAAGAGGAATTTGTAAATTACATGTGTAGGCAACACACTGAACAATGAGAACAGCAGGCAGAAAAAGCCTAACCCTGTTAAGTATGAGGCTGCCGGGTAATGACAATGCATTTGTGCATTTCAGCATCTTGGAATCTGCGGCTTGGCGGGGAAGAAAGAAATATAATTTGTGTGGTTGCCATGGATACCTGTGTGTGAAGGTTTTACTGCGAGTCTCGACTCCTCTAGGAGATCAGTGAACCGCATGTGTCAACCAGCATTAACCTGCTCAGTCCAACAGATGCACAGAGACACACATGCACAAGAAAGAATAATAAACACACACAAACATGCACTCATCTCAGTACAAACTCAACGGCAGCCTCTAAACACACAAACACAACTTGTGAGTAGAGCTACACATTGTCAGAGCTGATATACTCTTGAATGAACACGGTGCTGTACCCTGAAGAAAAAACTTTATGATTATGCTGTTGTTCTGTTGTACTACATGAGGTCTGAGCCTCCACCGTGGAGTTGGTGCTTTCCAAACAGACAAAGTCCTACCTTCTAGACTCAGATACTGTTTCTGTATGTGGTGCTGTCTAATTTTCTCTGCTGTAACGCTCTTAATAATCATCAGCTGTAATTTTGTAATTTCTGTGTGAGGTTAAGATATGATTTTTTAGAGACAGACAATTCATGTGTGGTGCCACAGCTTATCACGTAGAGCAGTAAGGCAGGGTTAGAGGATTGTTCCAAATGGGACTATGTCAACTAAATGATTCATTTATATTCCTGCAGCACCCACCAAATTAATATATATGCATGCTATAACTGACCCTGTTCGAGCAGGGTCAAGTATATTGTCGCATAATAGACAAAATGCAGCCTGTGCCTGTTAGTCCGGGCATTACGTTATGCTGGTTTCTTTACACAATTTCAGCTAAATCCCTGAAATAAAAGTAATTTTTTGTAATCATCAGCTCTTCAAGATTACGACATAAATTGAGGCCCCATATTTCCTGAAATTCTAACCAAGAATCAGTTCTCTGGCATTTTCAAAGTCTCTGTTTTCATCCTCTTCACAAACATGCCAGACTTTTCTCTGTAGGGCCCCTAACTGACACTCTGGGCTCGTTGTCAAGTATTATGCTCTCAAGTGTTTGTGCTTGTCTTCTGCGCCAAGCTGTTGGAGTCCTCTCTGCCCCATCCACAACATTCAGCAGTCATATCTCTGGTTGTCTATCTAGGAGCCCGGCGTGTTTTCCCTCAAAGTCAAATTAAAAAGGTATGCCAGAAAAGAGAGCGTATCTGCAATTCAGAACACATTTTTTCTATCAGACAGGAGATATATTGCCGACTAAGTATTGTCAGATGTTGGCAAATTCCACATATTTTTCATATCCGGCCCCCTGAAACTTGGGGCCGCTTCAAGACTCGAGGCACATCATCGACAAAGACTCAGTTTGACCTTAGGAGCACAAGCAGAAATCAACCAAATATCCATTCTGTTTTCGACGAAAATATTTTCTCTGATATAAATGCAATATCACCGGCCATAAATCATTTAGAAATTCATTTGGAAATCATTTGAAAAACACATTTATTTGCGGGGTGTTCATCAATAAACGCAGCTCCTGCGGAACGTTTTATTTATATATTCATGCATTCAATAGATTCATTTATTCATGTATTCACTCATTCACAAGGCCTAGTGAGTGGCTATGCGTCAGGCCCCTGTGTGTGTGCGTTTATGTGTGTGTGTGTGTGTGTGTGTGTGAGTGTGTGGGGGTGACCTGCGGCATAGTCCTGCTATGCTGCGGGCTAGTGCTGTTCCCCAGGGGGCTCTCATCTTTTACTGAGCCCTGACAGAAGATGGAGGCTGGGAGAGGGGTCCGCTGCATTAAAAAGCCTTTACCTAGCTCTGATTTATCACCCCTGCCTCACATATACACACACACACACACACACACACACACACACACACACACACACACACAATTACACGTGCACAAAAACCTGCCTGCCAACCCCACGCCATCTCACCATTCCTCGCCGCAGCTCGACTCTACACTCTATCAAACACACAGACATATAGATGCATGCACGCACCCCTCACACACACAAAAAAAATACAACACACACACACACACACACACACACACACACACACACACACACACACACACACTCAAACAGACACACATTCACACACCATCAAACATATACTCGTTCCATCATAAGATGGCTGCCTCGGAGAAAGAGTGAGGGAACGAGGCGCCGCACTGCACCGCAGTGGTGATTTTGCATTTTAATGGTAACCCTCCTCTCTTCCCTTCACCCCTCTTTCCCCTCAGTTGGTAATTCTTGTGTGTCGCAGGCAGGCAGGCAGGCAGGCAGGCGGCAAGCCACCGGCTACCTCACCACAGGAAGACAGAGCAACACAATTACAGGACAGCATTTCCTGGGTACGTCACTTGCAAATGGCTGCATTTGAATGTGACAGTTACTGAGGAGGTGAGGGAGGGGACCAGGGAAAGATTGGTATTTGGGTGTATGTGTGCGTGTGTGTGGAAGGAATTAGATTATGCCACCACAAGAAGCATGGACAGCCCCAGCATAGGTTATACTATATGAACCTTTAATTTCACATGAAGATACCCCCACCCCTCACTCACACACAAAGGAAAAGAAAATTAAACTCACAAAATTCTAATTCAAAGCTACATGCGTGGATCCGAATCTGAGACATGGATAAAGGTGAACATTGTTTTTTAAAATGCATCACAGCAAATACAAAGACACACACACACACACACACACACACACACACACACACATGGCTGTCAACAGCATACGCAGGAAGAACACAGCACTTTGTCCTTGAGAAAGTCCAAGACTTGGTAATCATATTCATTCATTCATTCATACATATGGGTGGAATACATTTGCTCCATCTTCGCTCGAGTTATTGCATGAGTGCTGATAAAAACTGGGAGGAAAAAGACACAGGGAATGAATTTAATCTCTGAATAAAAAACCTTTATTTATTACATACATTAATACAGTTGACTGTGCAAGAAGTCATATGTTTAGCATTTTAACTTTTGTCTTCACTAAATAAAGTATTTTATTCCACCTGTATCCAGTAATGATACACCAGGTTAAATCAAGGACTTCTTTTGCATGAGACTGGACAGCATGTTTTTGGTCATGAACAGTACGGGACACAATTTTACTGGTCATTATTCAATAATTACATTATTTTGAAAAATATATAAAACTAATTATGTTCATTAATTATTGAGTGGTTGTTAACACATGCAAACTCTTATTTTTAGCTGTGGCTCAGATCTACAAAATGTAGTTTCAAAGCAATATCCAAACTAGATTATAACAGTTGTTTCTGCCTTTAAGATTGGTTTTGTAATTATATGATTATTAAAGACATTCATATGACTTTCATGAGAAATAAATAATTTTGTGCATTTGTTGTGTCTATCTGTGCTGAAGGGTATCATGTCTCTGTGGCGGGCGAGGGCGACACCAGAGCAGTACATTAAAGATTTTGGGAACTGGTGAAGAGGTCAAGAGAGTTGGAACATAATGGTAAAATGAAGGCCTCTTTCATTTTCTAGCAAGTCTTGTCTGTAAATGCTAAATGCTACCTTATATGCTGGAATAATAACGTAAGAAAGCTTCTCCTCCATCAAGAGTGTGTGTAGTACTACACGCGTGTGTAGAAGAAGAGGAAGAGGAGAGATTGCTGGTAATGGAATCATTTCTCACCTCTTCTAATAGAGGTTGCTGGTGTTATATATATATATAATAACACTTTTAGGGCTGAAAATGGGAATAATTCCTTTGTTTAACTAGTTTACAGTTAGATGTTCAGGATCTGTGTGTGTGTGTGTGTGTGGGGGGGGGTGTTTGTTTTTTTTTTTTTGTGTGTGTGTGTGTGTTGGGGTTGGTTTTTTTTGGGGGGTTTGGGTTGTGTTTTGTTTTGGGGGTTTGTTTTTTTTTTTTTTTGTTTGTGGTGGTTTTTTTGTTTTTTTTTTTTTTTTTTTTTTTTTGTTTTTTTTTTTTTTTTTTTTTTTTTTTTTTTTTTTTTTTTTTTTTTTTTTTTTTTTTTTTTTTTTTTGTTTGTTTTTTGGTTTTTTGTTTGGTGGTGGGGGGTTATGTGAAGGCTGCTGCAAAGTGTTGCCTCTGAGGGGGGGGGGGGGGGGCTGGTGCGCTGTTGCCTCTGAAACCATAATTCATTGTTGGGAATGCTACAATCTAGATTACATCTCTTGCAGCTTAAAAGAGTATTTTCCCTATAAACAGCAATCTACGGCTCATAAAAATTAATTCTTCTTCAGCATAAACAACCCCCTTGTCCTCTAAACCCCTGCATATGCGTGTGTGTGTGTATATATGTGTGTATACATGTATTGGTTCGCATGGCATAAACAATCCCCTACTCCTGTCAGGAACACAGAGTGATCCATCAGTTACTCCACAGAAAACCAATTTCACTGGAGATGTTCAGTTTTCACAGACACACACCTCGCAGAGAGAGAGACAGAGAGAGAGCGAGAGAGGTTGAAAAGAGAGAAAGACACACACATTGAGGAAGATAAAGAAAGAGGCAAAAGAATGGCGAGGAAATTGAACAGAGAAGAGAAGGAAACATGAAGCAAAATTGAAAGGGAAGGATGGGGGGAATAAGAGAAAATGAGAAAAACCCTTCTTGCTGTGTTTAATAGGACACACTGTTATTTGCTGTCTCATCAGTTCAGTACAGTACGTAAAATCCGTTCAACTGATGCCCTACACTCATGTGCACTAGGAGTTGACACATATGCCTGTCAAACAGGCTTTATGTGACTGCCAAAAAAAAGGCAGTAGTTTCTATACAGTGGTGTTTGTAATAAAAAAAAAAGGAATATGAGGAGCAAGGCATGCCGCGTTTTGCCGTGTTGAAGCGGGCAAATGACAACATAATTACAGAGTTATCTCATAACATGTGATTAAACAAACAATGCATGTCGTTTGCTGAATTAGGGTGTTGCATGTGTTTCATGCTCATGGGCAGGAAAAGGAAGTGGATCCATGCATATATGTGAGCGTATGTGGGCACACGTAGACAAAGCCAGACAGATATATTGTATGCAGACAAACAGGCAATGGACAGCAGGCTAATGTATCTTTGTAGTAATGGGCTTAAGTAAAAAAAAAAACAAGATGAGAAAGGCCTTCATTTTAGAGGAGCTGCATTGCTACTAATGACTAGAGGGCCTCCAACTGCCATCTCAGCCTATTATAACTTAGAGATGGCTCTTCTGTGTTTTTAAAGATGAATGCAAATTAAAAAGCATTAGGCTACATTCATTTGCAGTCTTTGGCATATAGGCCACTTTTGGTCCGAGGGCCACTTAAGGCTGCCTTATTTCTTCAAATGACCTTGAAATCAAAGTCAGAGCAATTTTTAATGATTTAGAGGGCTCTTAAAGACTCGAAAGGAAAAGCAATACAGGGCCTCATTAAAATTTTCATTTAAACATTAAAAAAGCTTTTTGTTACAAATGTTCCTGCCAGGATGCTGAGTTGATACACAAAGCGGGCCGTAAGAATGCCCAGCATCTGAGCAAATTTGATGTCAATGCATCTCCTCATCCCTTCATCAGTGATTCTATAAATTACAAGGCATGCTTATTTGGCTGCTTTATAATTTTCCTTGCGAGGCTTGGACTTGTGTGTGTGATAAATGACGAGCTGTGGAGCATTGTGATTTGGTGCAGGGCCTGTGAATGACCTGGGGAATGCAGCATGTCACCTTATATTTAGCTTCTATTTCCTCACCGCCTGCTCTTCCGCTGCACATGGTATGATTTCAGCTTGTGAGTGTATGTGTGTGTACGGGAACATAGAGTGAGACATATCCCATCACCCCCTAAAATTCCTTCATTCCCTCCTCCATTGCTCACTTATTTCCCCAACGACTCAGCGCGCCTTGTAAAAACCTTAGCCTGGCTGCTCAGCGCCCTTTAAAATGTAAAGCAATATTACGAAGCCTGACACTTTGATCTCTGTTACTATGGTATTGTTTCAGGGGTCCGTTGAATATAAAGAAAGCTGTGGCTGTCCTGAGTTAAATGGGTGTGTGCCAGGATATTCACTTTACACGTTGTTTTACACTGTAGGAAAATATGTAAGAAACTGATGAGAGAACTGTAATATTGTTTATTTGTTACAGGTGTTAAGTTATTATAAATGCCAAAAAAAGAGAGAACGTATTTTTCAGTTTTTGGCATGCGGATACAGAACCTCCGTAACTTTACCTCTCGTGTGTTTAGTTATTTACAGCCCTGACAACAAAAAGCCTTGAACTGTTCTGCAAACTACACAGCACCCTTTGTGTCACAGGCAAAACAGGAAATCAGGCTTTTGTCCGCTCGAGATGGCATCAAAAAACACCTTGTTTCATCTGTCTTAAGCAATCCCATCTTGACGCCTTCACACGTCCCCATGTGGGGCTGTGCCGCTCCTCAGAACAGATTGGGAAACAGCACAAACGATCTGCCGGGGAAGTCCCAGCGGGCTGCCATAACATGCTCGTTTGCCAACGTACCTCTGTTGCACAGAGCCCATGTTTGATTTCTCTCAGGTCGCCCCTCCTTTTCTTTCTCTCCTGCTCTCACTCTCACTTCACTTCTATCACATGCTCATTTTGCTGTCTGTATCACCTACTTTTTTCTCTCTTTCAAGTTCTCTCTGTCCCTGACACTCAGGTTCTGTCAGCCTGTTGGCCTGTCTGTCTGCGTCTCTTTTTCTCTCGGGCCTGCCTCTCTTTCTTTTCTCTTCCTCACACCTCCTCCTCCTTCTCTTTCGCTTTAAGATACGTGTTAGTTGGTTGTGTGTCTTGTAGAAATGCCAGCAGTGATTGTATCCTTCATCCAATGCAATGATAAGGCAGGTGCACTCCTGCCCCTCCATTTTCCTCACCTTCCTTCTCTCCTTTTGTACCTCAGAAATTAGGTATTGCAGCAGCAAGGACTAAAAGCAGGCCAAAAGGATATATATATATATATATATATATATATATATATATATATATATATATATATATATATATATATATATATATATATAAAAGATTAGATTGCCTTTTTCATAATGTTAGTTTGTGTGTGGTCATTGTTGACGCCTGGGTAAATCCAGAAAGAAATGCTGTTAATGTTTATTTCCCATCTTAAAGGATGCATCACTACAACAATTGTACTTTTGTTGCCTATTGCTGTGTCCTCTTCCCCACTGATGCAGTGCTGCCAACTGCACAAACAATATTTATCTCCTCATTTACTAAAAAAGCACACAGAATTTCCTCGGGGACGGGAGGGGGGGGTGGGGTGGGGCGGGGGGGGGCGGGGGGTAAAAAGTAGCAAAGTTTTGCAGAATCAGTTGTTGGATGAGTTTAAAAAGTTGCATTACACCTGTTAGCAGAAAAAACAACAGGTTCTGCTTTGGTGCATACCCCTAAATACAGCCAGCAATAAATAATAAGATTTCATGTTGAGTATTTGTGCACGGGGGACAATGGTTTCCTGATTTCTCAGGTGTAATGCTTTTGTGGATGAATCGCAGGTGTAGGAGATATTGGGATGGAACACAGGTGTCGGAGTTATTTCTGGTCTGTGCCGTTAATCACCAACCTGAAGCTGAAATATGGCTTGCATTTTAGTGGTTTTAAAATAGAGTTCCCTTGCCGGCATATACTTAGGTAGAGAAATAATAATAATAAGGGCAAGATAAAGTCAAGAGACTTTGAGAATGTTTCATTTGAATGTCTGCTGCAAAATGTGTTCTGTTTTTATCAGCAAATGTGGGCTCAAAGTCTGTAAGATAATAGAAACTAAAAAGGATCTGATGATGTCTGCCTGATAGCAATAATTTGACAGTTTCAATTCCTGTGCAGCAATCAGGGCACTGATGTAAGGAGCTGATTAATAACTAACTTCGCCAATCCCTGTTAAAGGATTTTATGTGCAAATGCAGCCTTCTAAGTAAGTAGAACAAATAAGCGAGGATAAGCAAAGTCCTTTTTTACCTCACAAAACAGCTTCACTTTTTTGTTGGAATTCAAATCAACATAGAGACATGTTCAATGCCTCTATGTTGATTTGAATTCCATAGATGAACGGATACATTAACATATTGTAAATAAACAGAAACACAAGACATTGTCCTAAAACGTGCTCTGCTTTTCTTATTTTCTGTTTGGATTCATTTCTATGATGGCCCCAAGAAGAGTCAGAATGTGACAAAGGTTTACATTAGAAACAGACTGTTTAAATATCTGATTATAAGCTGTTTATCCTCGTTAAATGATGACAACATAGTAACGCCAATACGCAAGTGGCCTCAGATGTGATGTTGGTCAATATCTATTGACAGACAAATCACTGTTGTTGTTCTTTCGTTTCGTCATTGTCCAGGCCCAATGCATGAGGGGCTAAACTGGGAGTGAATGTGATTGGATTTTCAGTCTCCGTCATTAAATTCCCATGCGGGGAATACTAATTCCAGTATTTAGTGCGGTGATGCTAGGGCTTGCTTTCATCTTAAACTGATTCCAGTCTAATTAGATTGGGCATGTGGGGGGTGGTGGATGTATCCGTCTGGACTAATCCCTGCCTCTCTGTCCCAAACATTGTATTATCCAGAGAAAATCCATTGGCTGCAGGCTATTCAAAGGCAGATCTGCCTGAACTGCAGCCTCTGTACTGTATCATCTGGAAAGCTGTGGCTAGGAGGGTGCACTGTGCAGTAAGGGTGGAACCTTATGGTCATGAGTGATGTATGGGTTGCAGAAAACGGCATTTAGAATTTACAGTAAACCTTTTATCGTGTATTCAGGGCAAGACCGCTCATGGCTGAGGCCTCTTTAGCAAAGCTGTTTCTGAACTACCACTCTCTTCAGAGGGGCTTTTTATTCTAGGACGGTGCAGTTAGGTTGCAAGACTGGGTGGCCCCCAACATACGGTCAGATCAAAATGACTCTTTTTTTCCAGTTTTATATTTTGTTTGACCTATAAACAGCAATTTCAGTAGATATGAGTCAGAATTGGCGAACAATAAACTTGTGTATACCCTTGTGTACACAAACACACACACACACACACACACACACACACACACACACACACACACACATTTACTGTGCATAGATCACCCTGTCATCCTGCTTGTGAATTACTGGCAGACCACAAGGAAAACGTGGAGTAAAGAGGTCCTTCTTCTAGGCGCTGAGAAGGCCAGAAAAATGAAAGGCCTTCAGCCATTGTTCTCCACAAAGGTCAAACGCAATTCAATCCCATAATATGGCGTTGGGGGAGGGGGGGGGGAGCCCTACCTCGGCAACCGCCTTCGCTTTAAGGGTGAGCAACAGGAAAGGGCCATTCAGCAGAACAGTTGCACCCTGTGAGCCAAGCACATTCGTCAAGGGCGAGGGGTGAAGTCAGAAGGGGGGAGAAAAAAGCTTTTTTTTAAGGCTTTTACATGTCGCGGCTGTTTCACTGCACACTGAAGTGTGTTAAGCGAAACAATAAAGGCCACAGCCGATTCTGCCGAAGTGAAAAGATCCTCATCTTCCCCTTCATTTTTGCTGCCCTTGTGAAATTTCATTAGGTGGATTTAACGACTTGTGAATGTCGGCTTTCTCCGTGACCCTGACACTGGTGGCGGACACGTCTCGCTGGCAGGGTGTGATGTATTGTGTTGAGGTTTTCCTGAGGTGCAATTTTTAATGTGACAGCATCTGTTGACCTCAGATCTAAAAAGTCACCCTCCTGTCTCACACTGACATGCATTTCGCTTCTTAATAGAATTTTAAGAGCAGTATATAGTCGGCAGCACAAAACACAATTTCTATCTATCTATCTATCTATCTGGAAATCTAGGTTAGAATATGATGTACTTTTGTCCTCACATACAGGATCACCAATCGTAGGTAATAACTTTAATCTTTTCTCTCTGTTGTGGCTGTACGTCTGTTTGTCATGATTTATTATTGTGGACATTTCCCTTTTAATGGCAGGGGTCTAGAGCTGCACCTGATCAAATCCAGATTAGCAGACACTTCCAAACATAATCTCCTGCATCTGTTGAGAGTCAGATTACCACAAATAGCATAATGACGGGAAATACCCATTATATGATTTAGAATTTTAGTCTGTCAGTGAGTGGAATGACAATTATAAGAGGGATGTTGAGGGATGTTGACACAATACATATTTTGTTAACAGTATGACATAGGCATACTTGAAAGTTTTGGGCAAAGACGTGCATTAATTTAAAGTGTAATACCGAAACTTCATTAAAAAAACATTGCACTAATACAACTGTTATTTACAGTGTACTAGTAAAACACCTTTATAAAACGGGTAGCTCAATTCAAGCAATCTGATTGGTTCATAGCTGCGATATAATAACCATATACAGCACCTATTATTTGAATTTTGCACAGTGCATTTCATGAAAAAAAACGTGACACTAACAAACTCATAGCTGGTGCCACAGAGGGAGGCCTTTCATCTGCACACACACTGCCATGACACAAAGCTGGTTTAAAATCAGCAATTCAGTATCCCTTCAAGTGTTGTTAAATTTAGACTATTTTTACTGCTTAACCTTGCCATCAGGGAACTGAAGCCATTGTCTATGCTCTCTTCAAAGCTACCAGCTATTGACAAAAACAGCAATTTTACCTGAGCTGCTCTTCTACCGCTGCCTTGATCGATTAGTTTGTTAACGTTATTGTGTGCCTTTCTTTAGTGTTAAGCAAAAGAAATAGCCTGTGCTAGCTGCCGCCTCGGTATGTGCAGCCAGCCAGCCCAGGAGGGCCTATTTTATTGTGAACATGATTGATTAATAAAAATCTATTTAAATTGGAATGTGATAATAACTTTCATATTGTCATACCCTCCTCTTTGCGTCATGCCGAACAACACCCCCAAATTTGATTAAGTATATTCTAAATTATTGTCAAATTGCCAATCAATCAGATGCGTGAGAAGTGAAAACTTGATGAAACGTCATAAGATAATAAGCTGAATGGAACATGGAAGAGTGAAAATGAAATAAAGAATTTTTGATGAGACCAAACTGGTTTGCAGATACAGTTTTTAATGTATCACAACAATGAGCAACAAACATACTTGATGAACTATTTCCAGAAGTTGTTCAAATACCATCTACAATAAACGTCATTTCAACTATGACAACAGGTCTGTGACAAAATAAAAAAAAGGTTTCAAAACCATGTTATTACCGTGATACGGTACAGTTGAGACCTCAAACAGTACAGTAACAAAAACTAATGCGACTACTCTCTATATATAAAACATCAATAACATTTTTGGTTTAGTTTATTTAAAGTTTTAGCCATAGGGGCTTCTTCTTATTAAAACCTCAGGGTGCATTTCCTATGTAACCCAGATGTTGAAGAGTACATATTGTGTAGGATATGATTGCGCCATGAAAATCCCTTTGACATCCAGAAGAACAATTCCAAATTCAACCTTTTGAAGGCTGTCCCCATAAACATGACACAATCCATCCATTTTTTTTTAAAAAGTTCTTTTTTTTTTTCTTTTTGGCTGCTGTGCAGTTGCAATATCTATGTACAGTTATATTGTTGGACCATCCTTTTTGTTGGTTTGTTAGCTTTTACCAGTCCTTGGTGTGGAAAGCGTCCTGTCTGATGCTAACATCTTAGCACATGATGCTAGCTGACAGTTCAGTCTTATAATGCTGAGCCACAAAGTGGGGAAAGGCAAAAAGCCAGAGTTGTGAAAGCCTTTGGAATCAGGACAGTCGCTCATGTTTGTACAATGGCAGAATTGCACCTTGGGAGGCCAGGATGTCTCTTATGAAACACAATCGAAAAGTGTCTTCAGGATTAAAGTAAATGTAAAAATACTAAAAATCCAAATAATGACAATTTAAAAGCTCACGCAGAAAATTAAAAACTGACATTTTGCTTTAAAACTTTGAAAAGAAAACACCTTTACAATAATAAAACAGAAGAGGAAATGTTACTTGATTCCATTGTTTGAAACAATAACTAAGCATGATTTGATTTAACCTGTCAAACAGTTGCATTACATGCTACTTGCTCATCTCAGAATAGGAAATACCAAAAGCAATACATTTTTGCATTTCTTCATATTAATAAATTTGTACCATGCACAGCCAACTACGAATATGTACAACAGCGTAGCTTTCTTTGTTCACAAGCCTTTTTCTTTCATACAAATAGCCTTCTGTTACTTTGGAATGAATCACATTGGTTTCAATTACCAAACTAGAAAGTGATTCGTTAAAAAATTTAACACCCTTTGACAGCTTTCACATTCTTAGTTCCACAGCAAAATAACAAAATTATATATATATAAAAAAAAGAAAATAGCAAAGCAAAGCAATTCATGGATCAGTATTTTGTCTGGTAGAAAGTTGAGAGAATTTATGGCAAGCAAAATAACATTACACAGTAGCAGCAAAACTTTGTAAGGTAATACTTTGCAATGTTGAAATCACTAAATGTGGAAAAAATTAAAATGTTGACTTTAACTGTAGATCATCAGAAGTGCCCAGAGAATTAATGGGAGGACGTCAACCTATGCACTAAATGGCTGCGTATAGGTGTAACACTGTTTTAAGTACATGAAAATGTTTTTAATATACAACAAAAATGCTGTTGTCCCCCTTTTAAAGCAGCATGTTTGCAAACTTATAGCAAAT
Source organism: Perca fluviatilis (assembly GCF_010015445.1). Taxonomy (NCBI): domain Eukaryota; kingdom Metazoa; phylum Chordata; class Actinopteri; order Perciformes; family Percidae; genus Perca; species Perca fluviatilis. The sequence continues at coordinate 12,215,516 of NC_053133.1, read as the reverse complement.
GATCATACCTTTTTTTAACATGTGACCAACTTGTACCTTAACAGTTTCAAGTATACAGTACTGCTTTCATGGATGCACCAATTGTTAAATAGGTCTCTAGATTGTTAGGCATCAATCCTGTAACAAATATGGACCAATATGCTGCTTCAATAGACAAATAATAATTAAAACACAAACATACATACAAACAGAAAAATTCTATTAAATTAACAAATGGCCTACTCAAAAAATAAAACGACAAATAAAAACAAAATAAGTGCACTATAGTCCAGACACAAGCAGGTACCGTAACAGTACAGCAATTCACAAATGAAAAATGTTATATTCACATAATCCGAGAGTCTATCAAAACTAGAGTTATTACCTCTTCAGAAAAGGGTGTGAGCAGAGGTAAAGTGAGAAGGTAAGAGTTGGCACAGATTAGTATATACTACAAGAAAAAAGGGGGTGGGAAATAGATACAGCTTGTTGTAATACAAACTGGCAAACACAGGGGCATCATACACATTTACTTCACCATTCTAAATTCCCTCAGTGGCAAAACCATACTGTCTTTGTAGGGCAAAACTAAAAGGATATGCACATCGTCCACTGTAACAGTAATATTGTCTCTTGGTACTCTATACACATCAAGGAAATGCGTCCGATAAAGCTTGACATGTTTTGGTTATAAGCCAAGTGTACCCAGGCTTGTTGCTGCTTTAACAAATGAGAAATGTTATGTTCTGACCTGAGAATTTAAAGCTACTGAATTACACCTATCTAAACTAAGAGAGATTCTCTTTGAGGGTTCTGGATCGTCATCCCATACAGTACATGCTAGCATTTGGAAAACAATCCAGCTGAGGTGCAATTTGCTATCGTGAGAGTTTTTGGCTTGAAACAAGCCCCCCCAAGGGAGCCTGTGGGATTTTTTTCCTACTCCATGTTTTTGTATACAATATAAGCTCAGTCAAGCATCTGCAACAGTTCTGTCCATAACAAAAATCAATCAATATCTTGCCAGCATATCAATATGGGAAAAACAATCCTGAGTCAATCATTTGGTACTGTAATTTTTTGGGTTAAGAGAAACTTTGGAACTGCAGTTTAAAAAGTCTTATTTTTTTCTTTAAGCAAGGGATCCTTTTGTCACTCCTACACACTGAACATATCCATTCTGATACTACTGAAGCTCGCGTCTAGGCCAGAGGCTGACTTAGCCTTGACTTCCAACGCGTTATCTAAGTCATCCAGCTTCTGGCTTAGCTCATTGTCAGACTCATCTGAACAACTCTCGGTGGGTAGTGAGGTTGGAACCCCTGAGGTGCTGCAGGAAGTTGAGGTAACCGTTGAAGGTGAGGAGAGGGGGGGGGGAGGAGAGGCAGACGGGGAGGAGGAAGCAGCTTTCCGGGCTGTGGTGGCCTGGAACAGGACATTTGGCCAGGACTTCATGGACAAGTGAGAGAGATGAGGAAAGGTGTTATTAGAAGAAGCTGCAGACTGCGAGGTAGATGTGGTGTTAGGAGTAGGGGAGCAGACAGAGTGAGGTAATAATCTAGTATGCTCTTTGGCATTTCTCATTGCTTGTTTGATTGTTTTCTCTTTGTGCAAGCTCGACTGAAGGTGTTGGCCAAGTGCTTCATTCCCGTTAACAACCACATTGCAGGCAACACAAGTGTAATTGCTCACTGCCTTTCGAAGCACTGTCTCTTGCAGGTCAGTAAAAGGATGTCCTAAGTAACAGAAGGACTTTTGATGACACACCACAGAATCTTCATCAGCAAAAATCATCTGGCACTTCCTGCATATAAACTCATGCTTGACGGACGGAACGATAAAAGCGTCTGGAAAATCCATGGTACTTTTGGTATTTGTTTTCGGTTCTTCTTTTGTGCTTTTTTTTGAAGAGCCTTTGTTTGTGTTCTCCTTAGCATCTATAGCTTCTTTTGGTTTGAAGGAATTAGTGGTGGTGCTCTGTATGCTCTGGGGTGTTTTCACATGGGTTGGTTTCTGTTGCTGCTTCTGTTGTTGTTTCTGCTGTTGCTCAAGTTGTTTCTGCTGCTGTTGTTGTTGCTTCTGCAGTGAATCCTGGAGGGACTGCTGGTACTGCTGGTACTGCTGCAGGAGGGCGGTTGGGGAGAGACCAGCGGCCATGGCAGCTTGTGGGACTGCTGCTGGGCCATATGGAAACAGGTTCTCCATTCCACACAGTGGTGGGAAGTAGCCCCCTGTTTGAACCCCTCTAGGAAGCTGGGGGGAGAAGCAGTTGGGAAATCCAGGTAGAAAGTAGGGCAGGAACTGCCCTCCCAAGAAAGAGTTGGGATCACTTGCGGCAAGAGCATTCTGAAGTGCCTGAAGCTGTGTGGCGTCTAGTTGAGTCTCACTTCCTGGTTTCCCTGGAGCTGGACATGGTTTCTCCCTTTTCTTGGCCATGCTGGGGGTCTCAGGGCGTGAGCCGCTCTCATTCTCTCTGTCCTTCACCTTCATCTGAGGTGGCTTGTTGCCTGGTTTCTTGCTGCTGTCTCTCTCTGAGTCTTTACCTTGCTGCTCTGTATGATTTACTGCTGCCAAAGGTGTGGAGGGAACAGGAGGAGGAAGAGTAGGTGGAGGAGGAGGAGGAGGAGTCTGCAGAAGAGTCTTGGTTGGGGTAGTGCTGAGAGACATGGCAGGAGAGGGGGTGGCTGGTGTAGGGAACCCAAGCATGCCAGCACCGGGAGACGCTAAAGCTGAAATACAGTGGTATATAAATATGGAAATATTCAATATTTAAATATTCAACCCCAAATCACTATGGAAATTTGTTTGCATGACAAGATAAAGATGCTTAATTTGTCACTGGCTGAGTCTTTATCTCTATTGTTTAGATTTTGTTATGGATCAAAACTGTCACATGCGCTTTATGGTAATTTCAATCTGCCAATATATTATAATATAAATATACCAAACCTACAATAAGGGGAAAAACAAACAACACAAACAAAAGCCATGATATAGATACATTTGTTGTAAAAAAATCTCTGAATTATCAATTAGCAGTTCAACTCTGATGATGACATTATACATGCACTAACTTCCACCATTTTTAAAATAGTTTCAAAAAATAAGACTTTTTGACAAACTGTGATAAGGACAGTTTGGGTTAAACAGTAGTATAGCAGAATAAAATAGTGCATGATACAGCTCAGTTCATAAAGCTTCTAGTCTATTTAACTTTTTTTTCATTGTTCGTCATACTAACTCACCAGGTGTGTTGGGTGGGAAAACAGGAAGTGATGATGGCCCATTGACCCCAGGAAGTAGCACTGGCGGAAGGCCAGATAACCCTGGGTAGCCTGAGGGTAGGCTGAGGCCATGAAGTGCATTATTGTTGTCCATTGCAGTCTGTTGCTGCTGGCCAGGCAGGCTGAGTCCATCACCAGCTTTCTTTATGCGGTCCATCTCTTGCTGGGCCATCAGTTGACGGACAGTGGTTGGTGCTAGGTAGTCCTTTTCTCTATCTACCTGATTTCCCAGGGTTTCTTGCACTTTGGCAATGTGCTGTTTGGAGAAGATGTGGTCTCTGACGGACATCCGGGCAGTGTACTTTACACCACACAAAGTACACTCAGGCCTGGGCCCATCTGGTGAGCCTTGACTTATCATAAATGGCTTTCCAATGTTGATCTTGAATTTCTTTTCTTTAGCACGGGCATTCTGGAACCACACCTGGACAACACGCTTGGGGAGTCCAATCTCATTGCCAAGCATCTCACACTCTTGCATTGTAGGAGTGCGGTAGTCACTAAAACAGGCTTTGAGGACTTTAAGTTGCAGGTTACTCATCTGGGTCCTGAATCGTTTGTGGCTTGACCTATCCCCAGCATTGCTACCTTTCCCGGACTTGTTGAAGGGGTTACCTGCCCCAAAGGGACTAGGAGAACTGGGATCAGCTAGGCTTGATGATTCACTCCTGTCATTGAAGTCATCCATTTCATCATCTCTGGAGCTAAAGTAAGAGTCACAGTCCTTTCCAGAGAAGCTGAGGGCAGGGCTCACCATGCTGTATTGGTACCTTTCATTGGCACTATCAGAATTTGATGCCATGCCACTCTTGTTACTCAGCTTTTCCCCTCCATTGGCTGTGAGGCTCTCAACCTCATTGTTATTACCCTCATCTCCAGTTGTAGCATCGCTAATGGCTGTATTGATAGATGATGTCTCATCAAAGTCCATCCTACTGAAATCATAAGATGAGGCTTCGGCTGAATTAATATTTGGCCCGTCAGTTTCATCACAGTTTTCAGCTTTTAAGGATGAAGGGCTTAAGAAGTTTTTTACCTGTGCCTCAGATGGTTTGACTGGGGTTGAGGATGCAGCAGGCAGCTCATACTCATTTGGCTCAGTCTTGGTAGGCAGCTGTGGGTAGTCAAAGAAATTATACTTATTTGGGCTTTCAACTGTTTCATTGTCTTGATTCATCATTGGGCTTGGTGGCAAGCTAAAGCCTGCCTGCTTAGCGTCATGCCAGTGTCTAGATCGTATGTGGCTATCTAGAGCAGATTTAGCCTTAAACAGTGCTCTGCAAAAGGGACATTTCTTGTGGGACTGGGAGGGCCCTATAGCCCTAAATTGCCCCTTTCTCTCTCTTGCACGAGTGTTTTGGAACCAAACTTGCACAACTCTCTTTTTCAAGCCAACCTCTCGTGCAATGTGGTCCAACATCTTCCTTGTGGGATTAGAGTCAAGTAGGTATTTGTCGTAGAGAATCTCCAGTTGTTCTGGTGTGATGGTGGTTCTCAAACGTTTATCTCTGTGTTGCTCTTCACTACTGTTTCCACCATCTTTATCGTTAGCACTTTCGTCCTTGTCATCCAGTTTTCTCTTCAATGCTCCAGAGCCTGCAGCAGAGGCCAAACCAGAGTTACCCTGAGAGGGGATTTGGGAGAGGCCTCCAGATAAGAGCTGGCTAGCCATTAAGGGGTTATTTGGGTCAAATATCATATAGGGCATATCCATGGGTCTTTCAAGAAACTGAGAGTGAAGAAATTGGTTTTGGGCAGCCAAGAAATGCATGTGCTGATGCTCCTGCCATAGCTCCACAGTGGGGAATGCAATTTTACACTGGTCACACTGGTACTGAAGCATCTGGTGGGAGAGGCTGTTTGTGAGTGAGGAAAGGGCCATGGAGAGTGGACTTGAGGGCACTGCAGCTGCCTGTGGCTGGGAATGGGGTCTTGACATTTGTGGCTGGGGAGCTTTCTGAGGAGGTGGCTGCGGTGTGCAAGCCTTCGATGGTCTGGGTTCTGGTAATGACTTGATCACAGGTGAGGGTGCAGTCTCAGTTTGTTTAGGTTCAGTTTCGGGAGCAATGTCAGGCTTGGGGGAAGTTTTCCCTATGCCGGGACGAGGAGAGGCCATCACAGGGGAGCTTGAGCCAGAACTGCTGGCAGTTCCATGGGACTGTTTGGGTGGCTCGAAAGGTACTTGGGTAGTCCTAGCTGGACCTTGCTCAATATTATCTATGTATTCCTCACACATGTCCTCATTACCTTCCTCATCTTCATCCTTATAACACAGCTTTTTCTGGTGAGTGATGAGGTCAAAAATGCGTGGGAACACAATGTTGCACTTTTTACACTGATACTGCATGTTGCTGGTTCTGATGTATCGCTCATTGGTCAGCTCTTTTTTCTCATTATCTTTAGAATCTGCCTGGTTTTCGTAGGTCTTGCGAGCTTTCTGGCGGGCATTCTGGAACCACACCACAATGACCCGAGTTGGTAGATTGAGCACAGTGGAAAGTTGCTCAATCTCATCATCCTTCGGATAGGCATTAGTGTCAAAGAAATCTTGAAGTACCCTCAACTGGTAATCAGTGAATCTGGTCCTGGAGGACCTCTTGTTGAAGGCTGACTCAGTTCTGTAGTATTCATGAACACCGAGCTGGGGCTCCATTCGAATATCTTCCAATGTAGTAATGGGAGGAATATTGAAATTATAGGGAGAGTCTTTGCTCCGCTGTCTTTCTTTGAAGAGAGTATTACGGAACCAGTGCTTTATGACTTTTTGGGGCAAGCCAGACTTCTCTGACATCTCCTGAATTTGCTCTTCATTGGGGGAATTGTTGATGTCAAAGTTGGCACGGAGAATCTTAAGCTGGTCATCTGTGATACGGGTGCGTGGTCGCTTAAACTGGGACTGGCGGAGGAAGTTTGGATCAAGACCCAATTGTTGCTGGCAGAGCTGTGTAAGGTCTGTGGAAAGAGAGTCCATACTGGGCATCTGAAGGGCAAGCTGGGGGGGCAGGCCTGGGTGCTGGACGGACTGCATCATTAGAGGTGGAAAAAGGGGCAAATCCAAGGGAACAGGGAGCTGCACTTGGGGAGGTGCAGTAGGGGCAGTAGGTGGTGGAGGAGGGGGTGGTTGCTGGGGTGGTGTTGCCTGGTGAGAAGGTTGGTGTGGGGTCTGATGGGGGACAGACACTGGTGAAGGTACTGGGGTTTGGGGCTTGGTCATTGATGTAGAGGAGGGCTGAGGAGCTGTCACTGGGGCTGGAGTAGGAGGTGGCGGAGGGGGAGGTGGTGGCGGCGGTGGTGGTGGAGTCTCAGGTGAAGCAGGGTTTATTGGATAGAGTTTGTCATAGGCCTCTCTGTACTGCTGGGCAAACTTTTCCAGCTCCACATATGGGAAAAAGTGACTGTGCACATGTTCCTGATGGCTTTTGAGAATAAGCATATTGGAGAAGAGTTTTCCGCACATCCCACACTCAAGCTTATCATTGTTCATTTCCATTTGTTCAACTCCGTCTTTGTTTTTCTTTTGGTTTTTTTGTCTGTTTTCATTGTACTGGATGACCAGTTCAAATCCAAAGTTCTCCAGTAGTGCTTTGGCTGCATTGCCCCTTGCTCCTGACACAATACGTGGAGGAGGAATCAATGACTCTGGGAACTTTGATTTTCTAGGGTCTTTGTTGTCTTTTCCTCCATCACTTATTGCATCACCTGCATTTTCCATCTTGGCTCTGTTTTCTTGTTTTTCTAATTGGTCCTCTGCCTCTCTTGACATCTGAATTTCTGAAACTGACACGCTGCTGGATTCCATTTTAGATTTGTGGTTCTGCAGTTGCTGGTTTTTCTGTTGCTGAATTTGCATCTGTGCCTGAGAGGCTTGCTGCTGCTGCTGCTGTTGCTGCTGAGCCTGTTGCTGGGCCTGAGCCTGCTGCAGCTGATGTTGCTGTTGCATCTGCTGCTTCAAGTCCTCAAGGAATGATCCAGTAAGGCCAGGCATTCCAAAAGCTGCTGCTGAGTGCAGCGCTAGCTCTGGGCTAAGGTTGAACTCTGCTCCTGGGATGTAGAAGGGGAAGAGGAACTGTGGCTGCTGAAATTGCAGCAGTGCTTCTGGGGTCATTGGGAAATGGGGGAAGAAAGCTGGATTAAGGAACTGAGGCTGGAAGAAGGCAGCCTGTTGCTGGAGTTCATGTTGAAGCTGCAGCTGCAGTTGGGCTGAGGACTGCGCTGACTGGTGGCTGCTTGTCTGTGCTGAAACATGGTCAGTAGTTGTTGTTTGTTTTGTGTTGTTGCTGCTGTTAGCTTCTTTGGGTTCCACAGTGTTTTCTTTGTTAGCAGAGGGTGTTCCACTTCTAGCAGTGTCTGAGTTGCTGTTGTTCCCTTGGGTGCTTGGGGCTGGGCTTTTTGCAGGCACTGGACCACTAGTGCCAGTGACACTGTTACTGCTGCTCATTTCTGTTTTGGCTGTTCTGGCTTTGGTCTGGTGGAGCACTGACCTCATATGAATTTCAAGTGTTGAGCTTTGGCTGTAGGCAACATTGCAAATATTGCATTTAAATGGTTTGTTGTCAATGCTGTTGCTTGTCTCTTGTGGAACTGGGCTTGACGCCTCTTGAAGAACCTTCTTCAACTTATGCAGGTGGGAAACTGAATTATAGTGAACTAGTAGGATGTTCTTCTGGGTGAAGGACTCCTTACATACTGTGCACTTGTAAGGCCGAGAAGGGTCCAAAAATTTCTCCATTGTAAAGTTGGGCCCTTTTCTAAATGGTAGGGTCCGTTTTGGTTCTGCTCCCATGTCATCTAGCAGAGAGCTACTGTCACTTCCTGTAGGACTGGGCTTCTCTTCCTGGTCCATTTCATCATCTTTGTCCAAGTCATGTTCAAAGGCCTGAGCTTCCTCCAAGGCCCTGGCCTCACTCTCAGTGATATCTCCATTCAGAGGCAGATTTCCAATGAGTTGCTGCACCTCAGCTTCACTAAGTTCAGGGTGTCCATTTTCCAAATGCTTCCTGAGGGCCAGGAATGTCCTGAAGCTGCGCTGGCAAAGGCTGCACATAGTGGCTGCTCTGATGGCATGGTACTGGGAATGTATTTGAAGCTTCTGCATTGTCTTGAAGGCCAGGCTGCAATGGTTGCAACGATATTTGTAGACATGACGATCAGATACTGAGAGCTGCTGTTGTTGCTGCTGGAGCCTTTGTAGCTCACTGAGATGATCCTGTAGGGTATCAGGGGACTTGCTATCATGCCCTAACCCACTGGTTCTCTTCCAGCCTGGGGCCTCTGAGGCCTCCTTTGGGGGCTTAAGATCCTCAACCTGCATGTCCAATTCATTCTTGTCTTGAATGGTCAGCTCATCCTTTGAGATATTTCCTAAAAGTAGAAAATACAATTTGAAGTACAATACACTGCATCATATATGTATCATTATTTTTCTGATAAATGACAAACCACCAAACAAACCTAATAATTATTCATGTTAATACAGTTCAACTTCATTATCACTTGGACAACCAATTAATGACAATTCAATCCAAATTCTGCTTACCTTGAGACTTCCCTGACCCATCAGTAAGAGAGGTAGAGGAATCCATTAAAGACAGACCTTTGTCTTGTCCAGTTTGGGGATGCATTATATTATTTGGTGTTGCTGTGTCAGGTCCGACAACCTATCAAGAGCAAAGAAATGTTTTGATTATCATATACATTTGTAAATAATGATATGACTTGGTAGATTATATCTCAAATATTTGTAAATGTTGAGGAAGTATTTCAACTTGCTTCTTCTTATTTTAAAGATAGTATTTGCTCCACAGAGGACAACAACAATTAATGTTATGGCAGTATATAAAGGCAGTACAATAAATGCATGCGACATATTTTATGGAAATCTTGCAGTAAAGTAATTTTTAGTGACTACTCTTTTCCAGTTTAGAAGAAATTGCAAATTTGCAAAAACACATTTTTGCTGACACACACACACAAATCTTCATAATCATTACTTCTACATACAGTCATAATCAGCTTTTCCACGCAGTCAGGAGCCACACTGTGAAGGTGGGTGAGATGCAGCTGTAGGTGAATCTTGTTGCTCAGGACATCCTGGCACAGTGGGCAGCGAATCACTGGCTGCATGGAATGCTGGGACATCACATGGAGCTGCATACGGTTGGCATCTTTACTGCTGTAGTTGCAATATGGACACTGCTGAACCTAAAAAAAACAAGATGGTGTAATAAGTACTGTATCTGATTGTGAGTAGAGAAAAAAATACCCTGTGCAATGTAAAACTTAATCCAAGAGCAGGAACTACTTTTTGCACAAGATGTACTCCTTAGTGGGTATTATTCTTGCACAACAGAGGCTTGAGCATAACTGGCTGTCCACTGCCTCGCTAAAGAAGCAGGACATCACCTTTAATAACAAACAAGGATCGAGACATACCAAGAACCATGTCACCGGCACTGTTAGGGGTGAAAATAACTGCACATTTACAAAATCAAATTACATTTTTTACATGCTTAGGGTTAGGCTAGGTTAGCTTTCCTGTTCTTCCCTTTTCTTCACTTGCCATGTCCACCTTAACACAGAAAATGTAGATCAACCATGTTTCATGTAATTCACTTAAGTCTCTCAACTCATGCAATTTTATTAGCAGAAAACACGATTGGCCAGAATTTCTAATCAGTATTACAGATGACAAAGGTGTATACTCTCCCAAGCTACGCCATGCCCTCATTACAGGGAGTACTCTTAACATAGCTGCCTCCCCACCACCTGTCTTAATAGAATCCATTTCTGAAATGACTAAGTCCTCCCTCCTTGCAGGGCCCAGAACCAGACAAGCTAATACTTCATAATCTAATTTAAAAACACATATAATTTAAAGAGATGCAAAAAGGGGGAAAGAAGCAGGGAGGGAGGCCTAAGGCTAGTGCAGGTATTTCACTTAAGAACACAAAGACTGGCCTACTGTGCTTGATGCTAAAAAGCTCTGTCAGGTAGGGAATGGTGGGCTGTGTTTAACCCTTTTATAGAAAGCTGGCGCCAGCAATTGCTAAATGCTTAGCTTAGCATTTCTGCTTCTTACAGTTCATAAGTATCTTCCCATTAGCTCATCCCACAGTGACAGCGAAGGTTAAATTTCATTACTGCATATGAAGGAGAACCTGCCTCATTAACTATTAGCTTTCTGTACCTAAACATTTATTTGGAATATTAATTCTCAGATATCCACTCTAAATTGATGCAAACAAAGCTCAATAACCTTCAGATGTATTTTCTTTGGAAAAGTGGAAACAGTTAGAGGTCCATTGTTGGTCCTCTTTTGAGTTGCTAGGAACTACACATGTAACATTTTCACGAGTACTGCTATTGTAGCACAATTGGTTTCCTTTTGATATTCTACAAACATTTACCTGCTCATTGGCAGAGGTCTTCCCCTCAGCAGACTTTGGCCTTTTGGGAGGACTTTCAATTTGTCGATCTTGCAAGTGGGAATGTTTAACCATAGCATTCGGTCCGGTAACCTCTTTGGATGTGGCATTCACTCCTGGCAGAAGGGGAGAGAGTCAGAAGGTAAAACATTTAAAATGACAACAATTTAAAAATCTCGTAAAGCTGCAAAATGATTGATGGCTAAACAGTAGATTTATTTTTTAAATAGAGCTTTTTGAAATGAGTACTGGAGAAGAATGACACATTTAACATAAGAGTTGAAAGAGAGTAACAGGGCCATGTCACATTGATATATGGTATCCCATAGATCACACATACATACTGTATGAGAAATGGGAATATTAATCTTAAACATATCAAGTACATTAAACTAACACAATTGAGTGAATAAATTGAAATGTCTGACATTTTGTGGCTGTGTTGGATCACAAAATGGTCAAATGACTATTAATATACATATAATAGAGTGAATAAGATAAATAAGTCTACCAAATTAATCATTGGGACATAGGTGATGATTTAAAAAAAAAAGATTTTACACCAAGTCAACATAAGCATGGATACAAACATGGACTATATTATTCACATTCATATACACTGACGTGCTTCTGCCCTGAGGACATGTGAAATGGAGAAAACTCAGGCAGGCTCATTATCACAGCACGACATACATTAAATGTTATGGTAATATTATACACTTCATTAGTTCGTATACATTTCACCAGCTGGCTCAACAACATCTCTGTCTGTACAAGATGCAAAATTTTCGGGGCTTGGTCACGGCTGGTGGTACAGCAGCAGTGCTACTTGTGTGTGTACATTTGTGTGTGTGCGTGTAAGCGTGTGTGACGTTAACAGCAGGGCTCAGTGTGGAGAGATCAGCCTCTGGTTGTATTTAGTAAATGCTGCAGCCACTGATAAATCTTTCATTAGCCTCATCCTGAGATACAAGCCATGCAGGCCCGTCTATACTCTGCCACTGCAATTTACCCACTCGGCACAACACAAAGACACAGCAACTCTCCCTCCCTACTTCCCTCCCCCCCTCCCCCTTGCTCTCTTCCTCCCTCTCTCCCTAAGCCATCACCACCCCACCCCCTCCTCTCTTTTGCCTCCCTTCCATCGTCTGGTCACTCAAGGCAATATGTGAGCCTCACTCTTGCGAATCAACGCTTCACGCTAGATGCACAAATGGAAAAAAAGGGAAATCAAAGCACTGATACATGGAGAGGGGGTTGAAAAAAAACATTTTGTATTTCATATTATTCTGTGGCTCATGTTTGTATTGGGCGCATATCAATTCCTCCGGCCCGTTCATGCATTTTAATTCTGTTGCATTAAGTAGGTGTTCCACTTATTTTATTTGTAATCCCCTATATCTGGAGCCTGAAATATTGGCCTGTCAAGGAAAGTGACAAGAAAAAGAGAGGGAGGGAGGGAGGAAGAAAGAAGGAGAGAGTCGAGAAAAAAAAAACACAAGGGCACAATGTGAATTTCCAAGAACATCCGAGAATTGCTCTGCAGCTCAGAATAGCGAGGTAATCTCGTCTTCCACTGCTTGTGATGGCCCCTTCAGGGCTTGTGTGTGTGTGTGTGTGTGTGTGTGTGTGTGTGTGTCTATGTGCATGTATGTGTGTGTATTATGTGCTTCATGACTGGCCTCTGACACTTCATTGGTCAGATCGGTCCAGCCTTGAAGCACCCGTCACATCACCTGACCTTTCCAAAGCCTCCGCCCCGCCTCCCATATTTATTATGACCATTTCTAATTTCAACTTTCAATTTTTGCCTCCGTCTTCCAGTCAATTTGCAACTAAATTACATCCCTGCAAAAGGAGATGAGGCGATTGTCAGACAAGAGGCTGCAAACACATTTACAATGCGGTGGGGGAAAGAGCCCACAGATCACCATTGATTACTGTCATATTGAATGTAAATGTATGTTTGTGTAGTGTGTGTGTGTGTGTGTGCATGTGCAACATGAAGATCTGTCCTTCTGGTTTAGATTCATCTTCGACCTTGTGCTTTCATCATCACTTATGACACTCACGCGGAGAAAAACAGTTGGTTAACCTTGAATGTTAAGGGAGCAGTTCTCCCTATGGCCACTTAGGAGCTTTAAATGGCAAGCCATGCGAATGTGAACAATAAAGTTGTTTTGAGGCATAGAATTACATTTAAAATTGTTAAGTGTCCTTCAAGGATATAATCACCTGTAACACATAAACACAATGGCTGCCACAATCCAAACACTTTGCATTCATGAGAGAAAATAAAACATATCCCTCCGCCTATAGGTTAACCAACTTCATATTTTTACCTTCAAAAGTGCTAAAATAATAATGGGAAAGAGCAGGATTGAGAACAAGACAGGAGCAGGAGACTCTCCTCTCATTTTCCTTTGTTTCTGAGTCTGCGCCCGACACTTAATGACTGTCTCTTTTCCTCCTTCTCCCTGTTCTTTCCCCTCCCTTCCCACCTTACCTCCATCCCTTCATCTTTAGGTGGGCTCCACCAGCTGCAGCTCAGTGAAGCGGAGGGGGAGAATAAACCTGACACCGTCCCCCCCCCCAACCTCCACCACCAATGACAAATGTCTGCATGCAGCAGGACCTTGCTTGATTAGATAAATCAAAAGGTGATTTATGACACTCAACCCCTTTTGCATTGCAGGGGGAGAGAGCGCCACACTCACCACCCATCTTTATTTGCAACTGTCAATGGTGTTTAGGGAGCTGCGTATACACACACTTATATACACGCAAGTGGGCGCTCAAATGGAGAGAAGTACAGCGCAACGGAGGGAAAGGCAGAGAAATGTAGAGAAACAGAGGAACGAACAAGAAAAAATTATAGAGAGGGACAGAGAAGCCAGTAGCTCTAAATACCTCAGGATATTTCTGTCCCAAATTGTTCCTCAAAAGGCAGGAGCACCGGCAATACAATCATAGCTAATGCTTTTCCTGTGGATCTATTTTAGAATCTGCCCTTATGTGTCGGAAAGGGTGAGACATTTTGTGCAAACTGAACCAAGCAAATTAGATTTTCACACAAACAAGCATATCACTGAATCCTTATATCTCTCCAACTATGACTTTATATGAAATCAACTACATCTTGCAGTGGACTTTCAAAACAATCAAACCGTACCTATTCCAATCTTTTTCTCTTTTTCCTTTTTTTTTTTTTTTTACAAGCTGCAAAACAATTAGATCCCATTCCTGACATTTTATTTCATGAAAATAAAAAAAACCCAACAAACATAGTGTGTGTGTGTGTGTGTGTGTTGGGGGCGTCAATTAAAAAGGAGCAGGCTGGGTGGCGGCAGCTTGGATTTAGTATTCAATTTAGCTGTCCTGAGCCCTGGCAGACTGGCTAAGGTTACGGAGTAGTAAATCTAGCAGGGAGAGCTGGCCAAAACAGGCCAGGGAGGGCTGGCCAGCATGATTTACTGGCCTACTGCTCTGAGGTTACGCATTAGGCTGACCCCCGGTCACCTTATAACATTACAGCAACACACTCTGAACCCCAAACTCCCACTGAAGCACTCAGCAGGCCCAGATCTAGCCGGAGGGAGGTAGAGAGAGAGAGAAAAAGAGAAAGTCTGGGAACGAGTGAGATGTAGAGAGGAAGAGACATAGTCAGATGGAGAGGGGGAGAGAGAGGAAGAGAATGGCTGTTAAACAGCAGCTGTCTTATAGTTTGTGTTTTTTAATGATTAGCCCTCCTTTATCTTCCATCTCCAGCCTGTGTTCTAATGAGAGATAAATATGAGCATGGCCTTGTCACATTTGACAAATCGTCTGAGACGTTCAACAAGCTGTCATTACACAGAAAACACACATACAGTACATGCACAAAAGGATTGCTGCAGGCTTGTAATTAAACATGCTAATATCTTTAATATATTTTAATCTCATTTTAGAGAGAGACAGCTTCCATTTCAAGTTAGGCAAATTTGCAAGATGGATGCATGCATGCAAAAAAAACTATTCTGAAAGTGAACAAGCTTATATGGAATATTTAACATCAGATCTTGTTTTCATGCAATTCTATTTTGTCTCCCCCCTTATCTGCACTATTCAAAATTGTACACAAAATGTATACATAACATTTGACTGTAGGAACAATGAGTAATTTCTTGCTAATTTGAAGCAGGTAGAGATCTGTAATTTCCTTAGGCTGCCTAACAGGCTCATTTCCATGCGGGGGCCTTTGTTTAGTTGGTTATTTATAAGAAGTGGGCCCCTGAGCCATGGTGGTGACATGCACCATCTACACACACAGCACAAAGCTATCTGGAAGTAATCCACATCGGGGACATTTGCATGGAAAATGTAACATGGATTATAATTAATCTAAAGTGACATGGGATTATAAAAGACAATGTAAATGAAGCAAGGGAAAAAGCTCTCTCTGCCCCCCCTCCTCCCCATATATCTGTCTCTCTTTTCCCCTCTCTATCTACTTGTCCTTCTTTGTTTAAAGGATCTTGGTCTTGGAGATGAAGTGCGCAAACACACTGCTCACTTGGTCACACTGTAATCCCTTCCCTGGAGATCTCCACACACACACACACACACACACACACACACACACACACACACACACACACACACACACACACACACACACACACACACACACACACACACACACACACACACACGCACACACACACGCACACACACACATCTGAACATTTCAAGCTTGCCAGAGATTTGAGGCTGAGGATGGAGATGCTAAATCTTACTACTTTAAGCTAGAAAAAGAGAAAAACAAGGCCCTGTCTCTGATGATAACTCTAGCATAACAACATGCCACCAGGCTCCCTTTTGCATTTTCTGGCAATTGACTTTCTGAAACCTCATTCAATCCAAATGCAAAATAAAACACCAAAAACCCACTGGCAATATTATATTTGGCTTCCCAGCCAAACTTGCAGCTGACCCAAAGGCAATTCTTAGAACTCATAATTCACCAAAAATAAAAAGGCATACAGTTCCGCTTTATTAAATAGATTGCTGACATCTGATAAACTATACTTGAGGACACACGCATATGTAAGCACGCTTTAAAGTAGGAGGGACCTGGGCACTTTTTTTGCATGTGTGCTGTGGTGTTAAATGACGCTGGCGGTAATATGTGGCGGTAAATGCATGGATGGTGGTTCCCTGCCAGTCCGTCAGACAGGCCTGTCAGAGAGATAGAGCTGAAAGATAGATGACTAGCTAAACTAATAGGCCCCAGCCTCACTCAGCTCTCCTTCTGCCTCATTGAGCCTCACATTATGGAGCTAGGTATGGCATGCTAGGAAGAGGAGGAGGGGAGGGAGTTTGAGATGGATAGAGGGTGGGAGTTGGAAGGTGTGTGCGTGTGTGAGTTGAGGATTGAGGGAGTGAGTGGGATAAGAGAGAAGAGACATTAGTAGAGAGAGAAAGAATGAGAGAGAGAACCCCATGCAATGACAGAGAAAAAAAAAAGAGAGAGAAACCCCATGCAATATTCATCCCCAGCCATGGATTTCCATCTCATACATAAAAAGACCATATGAATTTGTATTTGGGTAAATCAAATCTAACAAAGCCGGGGCTATCCCGACCACAGCCTCACAGCAGAGGCATTATGTGCTCCCTACCTCGCCCAAAATAACAAAAACACCAAGCCGTCTTGTACAGATTGTTGCCCCTCCCTGCTAACAACATTGCCATTCTTACAAACGGATAACCATTTCTTGTGCATTTTTTCTATCTGAGGTAATGCCTGGTGATGGGGTCACAGATTGGACAACAATTAAGGGACGGATTGAGACAGGGAAAAATAAGAGAGAATGAAAAATGAAGGGAGGGTGCAGGGGAAAAAAACTAATTTAAGGGTTGCAAGGATGCGGTGCAATATTAGAAAAACATATACACAGGCCCCCCCATCTAATCCTGTGCTTATGAAAAAT
>NC_053133.1:12188857-12191357 GCF_010015445.1 Perca fluviatilis | reverse complement strand
CGAGATCGATAGATGAACCTAATGAAGAAAGCAGCTGTTTCTCGGCATACCTGCTCAACTCTATCAGCCCAACAAGATCTCCCTGCCGCATTCATCTGTCTATCTATCCAGCCAATTATCTATCCACCTATCTATCCATCTGTCCATCTATTTTTACATCTTTTAACATAGCTATCCATCCATATATACCTATCCTATCTGTTCCTCAGTGCCTCCATTTATCCTTCTATCTGTCCATCCATCACTACACTGGTAAACAAAGATAGCAGGATAGATATAGTTTCCAATTGACCAGACTGGTTCTTGTCATGCATTCAAGGTTTATTTATTTTCCGAGAACTAATACGAGGCAGAGAATCAGGGAATCTAATAAAATGGCTGCCGTGGTTTAAGAGAATGGCTGTGTGTGTGTGTGTGTGTGTGTGTGTGTGTGTGTGTGTCAATGCTTAAAATAGGCCTGTGACGGGCAGTGGCCAAATGGATAATGCTTAAACAGATCTTTATCCTATTGGGCTACTGTCCCGTTTTTAGCTGCATAAAAACCATCTGCTTTTAGAGCCACCAAAAATAAGGCTGTAATCCTGGATTCAAATCAAAGAAAATATTTTAGTAAATAGAAAGAAGAGATAAAAATACAGGTATAGGATCATGAAAAGGTTTATTTTGTATGGGTGTGCAGCTTTAATCAATTAATTTCTTAAAAATAAGATTTAGAGATTTAGCACAGAAATGTGATTCCTCATTTTGAAGACTTGCACATTTAAATTTCATAATACATTTTTTGTATGCATACTGCATTTGATATACAATTCTTAGCAGGGTAACAGCATGTTTGTGTGAATTACACCTGAAGAATTATGAGAAAACATTACTTCAGGTTTTCATTCGTTCTATTCATTTGCAAAGCTTTTCTATGACTACATTCCTTATCGATGGTGGCTTCGGTTGAGTCTGGAGCACCACAAAGCTGCCATTAGCACATAACAATTTCATATACTGACAATAAGTCCATGTGACATGTCTTTGCCATGAAAGAGTGTGCATAACAAAAATGTGTGCATCATCAGGGCCTTATTATGTTTTGAGGTTAGGGAGGATGGCAGGACTCTTCAACATAAGAAGAATAGTCACGGATGAAAAAGAAAAATATCTTCAAGCCCAAATATTCATTAGGTTGCTCAGAATCATCTCCAAAAGGACCACATTGAACCTGTAATACATGGGCACACATGTTAACATGCAACACGCAACACGCAACACACAACACACAACACACAACACACAGACCTGGACCTGGGATGATATTCGCAGTCGGTTACAAATAAGGAGTGTTGGCTTTGCTCTGACTTTCTCAAAAACATGCAAAAAATGTCCATTTCATTACTGACTAAACAATGTCATATGGGCCCCCACTGGCCCTAATAGAAGCAGACAAAGACAGAGCAGCACACATATGCTTCGAATAAATCAGATTACTGGGGGAGAGTGGGGGAAAGAAAGAGTGAGAGAAAGAGGGAAAGAAAGAGAGACACCGCCAGACACTTAGAGGATTGACAATATTCTCCTTTTCTTGCTACCTCCACCCCCTCCCTTTCTCCTTTCCTTCACCCCCCCGTCCAACGGGATCTGTTTTATATTTGAGCCAGTGCTAGAGCCATATCTCTACCTTATCTCTGCTAGCCGTCAGAAAAAAGAAAGCTCCATGTTTCCATGCATTAGACTCCCGGCCACTGACACAGCACTTGAAAATCTCACAGCCCCTCAAAATGGTTGAGCAGGAAAATAAAACGGCAAAGATATCATTTAATCAAATGAAATGCAGGTTACTGGATTGCATTGATATCTTTTTTTGAAGTGCGCTCTGATATAGTGTCAAATCAAAGAAAATGCCAGCCGTGAAAATTATGGAAATGCATTTTGGGATTGTGACAACAAATGTCAATCAATATCCCCAAAAATGAGATCACTCTTTGACAACCAGGAAGCATAATTAACTGTATTTGAAAAGCCATCAGAATTTTGAGGGGCTGTGACATTTTGTACCCCATGACCACCTCTGGGTATCGTACTCCATGAAGATATCCTGTTGTGTTTTTGGCTCCAATTATGCCAAAGCAGTTCACTGATGACTGTAAAGGGAAGTATTGATTCTCCTTAAAGTTGTAACAAAAAGGAAAAAAGTGCGGACAGGGTGGGGAATATGTTAACAATTTGAAGAAAAGGAAAAATCAATATTCAAATGACTCCTTATATTGATTTATAATTAAGTCTTAATTGCGGCTAAGGCTTGGACTTTCAAACTGCCGTGTGACGTTAGCCGGGAAAGAAGATAGGGGGAAATTATTGATACACTTTAACAGTGGTGGTCGCCCAGACATTGATTCAGCCATTTTGCGGTGCCTTTGGCATGCTCTGAGGATCTAAATGCACGTGCATTTGAGGAAACACACATACACACATTACTTAGAAAAGATGCACATACATCTGCATGCACAAACAA
>NC_053133.1:12141357-12186357 GCF_010015445.1 Perca fluviatilis | reverse complement strand
ATGTGGCTGGAGGGGACGGCAGTTGATGGGGCTATAGGGAAAGACAGGGCGACACACACTCACGCACAAAAACAGATACAGCTGCTCATCGGCCCTGCCAAAGAGGAGCATCTCTTTTTTCGATATAATTATCTGTGTCATCACTTATGAGGCAATTAAACAAACATCAGTTCCTATTTCCTCTCCCTCCGTCTCTCCCCTCTTCTTATTCCGCTTCCTCATCTTCTTCTCTCCTGCCATCTATGCTCCCATCGCCTCTCCTCTGCTCTTTTTATTTAATCTAATCCTTGCTCCTCTCGTCTCCTCTCGTCTTCTTTCCTCTCCTCTTCCTCCCCCTCTGCTCCTCTTCCTCCCCTCCTGTGTGACTTCAGACAAGGTTTCAATTTCAGCATGCTGATTGTCTCATTGCCAACTCTATGCATGTCTAACACTTACTGGCACTCTGGGGACCAGTAATACACACCATAGAATGCCTATTACACTCCCACGCGTTTCTGGTGAGTGTGTGTTTGCGCGCGTGTGTGTTTGTGTGCAAGAGGTGATGAGGGTGTAAAATGCCTATTACGCTGAGAGTCTGGTCTCTCTTACACTGGAGAGAATTCTCTGGCGCCTAAAGAGCAGAAAATTGCAACGCTCCTCTTCCTCACTCCCCATTAACCTGCTTTTGAAACAAAGGCCTGACCAAGGTGTGTGTGTGTGTGTGTGTGTGTGTGTGTGTGTGTGTGTGTGTGTGTGTGTGTGTGTAACCTTGTCCATTAGCCCTATGTGCCATCATGGGTAAAGCACCTTGTGGACCCAACCAAGCAGAAACACCAGCGTCCATTCTGTATATTCATTACGTTCTCTTTTTTTCTATTTTATTTAACCCCCTTATACAGGCTACAATTTTGCATACTGCACTTTTAAATAACAACACCTTGTTTGCCAAGTTTTTGGCTTGACCACAGCCAAGTGGGGGCGACATGAATAGCTAATACCATCTTTGCATCTGCAATCAATCGTCTGATCCACTTCCTCAATAAATATGCGGTTGTTGTTGTTGTTGCCTAATTCTACTTGCAAAGCTCGATCCAGAAAGCCTCATTGAGACATTCAGTGCTAAGATATTGCAATTTCTCTTTCTGTATAAATGTACATTTTCCTATATATGTTTTTCAAACATGTGGTGTTTCAATCCCATATTTGTAGTGTGTTGACACAGTTTTATGCATAAGTTTTAAGAGTAGCGAGTGTGTGGTGTAGAGAGAGAGAGAGAGAGAGAGAGAGAGAGAGAGAGAGAGAGAGAGAGAGAGAGAGTGGATGCACTCAGAGCAGACATCTGTTGCTGTTCAGAGCAGAGAAGAAATTAACAGTAAAGTTGTCAAGTAGTAGTTAATGTACAGTGTAGGTTTCAGTTTGTCCATGAATAAATGCTGCAGCTCACCAAAGTGAGCAGGAAAAAAAATTGGTTTTGTTTTTCCCCGTAAGACCAACATTTGAGGCTTGCGGTTCTTAATTGTCAGTGGATGTAACTTAGGTCTGGTCTGTTTAACAAATTAACATTAACTCAATAACACTTTAGATGAGTAATCCAGAGCAACAAATCATTGAGCACAGCATGATTATATTTCTGAATTAATTAAATAAAAGCAGTCCTCAATTATTTGTTTCAGGCGTATCTTAATCACGTCATATGATATGCTACTTCAGTACACTTTAAGAACAAATTGGAACAGGATTGGGCAGATGACAGGGAAAGAAGTGGCAGCACAGCAATCAACAACAGAGTCAGCTTAATGATTAACAGGGCTTTTATTTACCCTAAAGTCTTAAAAACAAAAGAGAAAATCTAGCTCCTTCAGGAGCCCTATCACTAGAACTAGAATACCAAAAACTTAGCTGGGCCGTTTGGCACCTTACTGGTTCAAAATGCAACGAGGGGGGGGAGAGCCTCTCACTCTCAGCATGCGCCACACAAAAGGAACTCTCCAGTTGTTCTTTATTCTCTGATGATGAGATCAGTTCCAACACTGTCAATTAGGAGTGTGTGGAGCCACCTGGCAGGAATGTAGATGCTTCTAATTGCCCTGCTCTTCAGCCCCTCACAAAATAGTACTGGCAGTGCTAAGAAAATTGCAGATGAACATTTAATATCCATAAATTCACATTATAGACACTACGGACTATCCCTGTGACAATTTGGCCACAATTTAGCACCGTAACCACACACGGTCCAGCCCTATACTAACTTAGTCTTGTTGTTTCTCTAATCAGTAGGCCACATTTTGTGAAAATGTATATTTTTATGCCCCTAAATGAACTAATTTTTTTCCTTATTTTCCTCTATCCTTTATAATAAAAAAAAGCAAAGGGAGATGACATCTTACGAAGAGCTCCGAGATGACTAAAGCAGCGGGCATATTTGTCTAATTTGCACAAAGACATCCACATCAAAGCACAAATCAAGACTCAGGCTCATTCAATGGATTTTTATCAGTCTATCCATTTCTCATTCTTTTTTTCCCCAGCATCCTTTTTCCTCTCTGTCACATTCCCTTTTTTCTCTCTATTTTCAGAGTGTTATTAGGACATGATAAAAGCGAAAGGGATGTCATGACATGAGACCCCCTGTTAGCATTAGGAGGTGGGAGAGAAAACGAACGAGAGAACTAGGGGCAAAAAAAAGGGGGAGAAAAAGATGAAAGAGATTTGTCTGGAAATTATTGCTCACAAGGCATTGATTCTCTCCTTTAATCTCACACAGTGTGCTCAAATTTCCTATTAGGGAGATGAAGAAAAAGAGAGAGAGGGAGATGGGTCTTATTCACATAGGTGGGGAGGTGAAACTTGCATGTCTGCCAGTGTTTCTTTGGGCGAACATTACATACCATTTCCCTTATTCTGGAAAGAGAAGCAATGTCCAGAATCTTTTTTCACATATGTTGTCTTGCTTTAAGGCCATTAGTCTGCTGTAAGTAAACATTGGAGAGGAAAAGCTATTGCTACTGAACCACTGGAGGGTCATAGACGCCGCGCGCCACACACACACACACACACGCGCACACACACACACACACACACACACACACACACACACACACACACACACACACACACACACACACACACACACACACACACACACACACACACACACACACACACACACACACACACACACACACAAGCCACTGACAGCTGCTATAGCTACAAAGCTTCCTCCGGTTAGCGACGATTAGCCTTTGCTATAGGTAATCAATAGCTGCTATCAATTCCATACCTCCTACTGATGGATGAGGTAAAGGAAACAGTGATGAGAGTGAGGAAGAAGGGAGCAATAGAAGGAAAGACTCTGTTGCTGCTGCAAAGAATGGCAGAAATTCTACCTGACAATGCTACCTCTAAAGTAAAGTTCCTGTTTTCTTCTTTGTGTGAGTGTGTGTGCATATGGGCTGTCGAAAATGTCCATCTGTGAATTGTATCATCGCGGTCCGAGATTAGTGGCTGCTTGGACCGAGTCAGCGTATTGCCTGGTTACCACGGCTCCAGCTCCACACAACCCTCCTTCCATCACCGGATTGTTTGTCTTAATGCTGTGTGACATGGCCCATTGTTTTGTCCATCTGTGGTTAAGAGTCAATGGACAGAGGGTGTATGAGGGGATCGGGAAGAGAAAAGAATGGAGGTGAGGGAGAAGAAAATAAAGAAGAGCAGTGGTGAAAAGGGGGTGGGGGGAGATGAAGGCAGAAAAAAAGGAAAGAAACAAGATGGGGACAAGAGCTGAGAGGTGGAAAAAAAATTATTTAAAGAGAAAGGTCAGAAAGAGACTGAGAGTAAGGGGGAAACATGCAATAACCCTGTGATTTCAATATGGTCCTTGGACTTTACATTCACCACTTCCTTTTCCAGGACCTTCAAGAGGATTTTGGCTCCATATGGAGCGGGGCCTTAAGCTCTTTGTGATATCATTGACGTGAAAGACGTCCTGGTCCTGTGAGGCCAGTCTCCTCTTCAAAGGGTTAAGTCATATTTAGTATGCGTCCTCATAGCCCCATGGCTTTGTATTGTAAATAAGACTAATGTGGCATTGGTCAGGTATGCTAATTCAGATAATCAGCGCAATTTCTGCAAATTATAACTGTCAGTGTGGTGGCACAGAACCTTGGCGGAAAACATGAGGGAACAATTTAGCCCGGGTAATACCCCTCCACCAAAGAGCTGCTCAACTCAAAGAAAAACAATCGGCCCGAGCCCATACCGCCCCGACACACCATTTCAAAAATAGTTTATGGTGAACGAGGCTCATTTTTTTCTGAGGCACAAGTCAGCCTGCTGCCCTTTTTTTCTTCCTATGTGCACACACAGACCGCAAAGTAATTATAATTCGCTTGGATGGAATTATTCAAAAAATGACCACATCTTTTACTCCCTCAGCCATAGAGAATATGGTTTTGGGAAATTTGGGCTAAATTGCTACTTGCTGAAAATATAATAATATACATATATGAATGTGTCTTATTTTGATTTGAAAAATGATTTAAAATGCAGTGTATTGTCTCCAACTAATTGTACAGCAATAAAAAACTACATACTTCACAAAAATCCTCTTGGGTAACATCACATCACTTTCATCAGAATAGTTCTCCCCTAGGAACTGCATGCTACTCATGTTGGGCACATAAAATAACATTCCAAGTTTTTATTATGCGAGGAATGGATCCCGCCTGACTGAAATCTGTGGACTTTACCTTTTATGTAAGTAACTTCCTGTTTCACAGTAAATGAGAAAGAAAAGGTCACAACTAATTTATTAACTGTGGGCAATCAGCTGTTTGTAAGCAAATCAATATGCAATATAATTGGCTGCCTTAACCTATTAAACTTTAATCTAAACATAGATATCTCACAGATAAATTCATCAGAGGGCTGAAATATGCAACACAAGCACAAAACAGTAACTAAAAAAGGACAAAATTGTGCTTTGATGAGCCAGTCAGCTGCTCTCACCTACTGTATTCTGACTGAAAGGAGAAAATGGCCACCGCTGTGCTAACTCTAGTGGTTAGCTAGATCTGGGTGTGTGTGTTGCATCCTTTCTCTCACTCCTCCGGCCATCCGTGAATGTTTATGTAATGGCCACAAATTACTGAGACAAACCCTGGAAATAGACTTCTGTCTGAGGAGAGACCTTCTTAGAAAAAAACAAGAAGACAACCGCTGGAATGGCGAAACCACCCCCACTACCCAGAGGAAAAAAAGTATAAGATGAAGGAGTGAAAGTGAGGGAAGAGGGAAAAGCTAATACCTCCAAAGATGCCTCGTGTCATCACATCGAAATGCACTTTGGGAAACAGCAAAGCCCTTTCCCAGATTGAAAATTGAATGATCGTTTTTGGTGCTTTGACTCGGTTCAGACACACACAGTTTGGGTAAATTTGGAAACAAGGAATGTTGGCATACTTAGAAACGGACGAGATGGCACACTTGCTCTGTGCCCATCTTCTATCACTTCCTGCTGGAAGCACAAGCACATATAGGGATAATAAGTGTCCATTAGGCTCCGTTTTTAGCCTACAGCTGCTATCTAAATGGTTAGTACAGCTACACTAATTTGACCAGGACCAAAAATGACCCAGGGCCTTATCACTCAGAGAAAACAAAAGGCTCTGGATACACATGCACACACACCCATACACCCACACGATAAAAGTGTTGTCGGCCTCTCTAAGTCAGAAGAGGTCTTTTGTTTAAAAGGGGGACTCAGACAAAGAGGGTCCTCTCCCTCCCTCTTTAATGCATGTTTGTTGGGGGGGGGTATAGAGGGATGGAGATGTGTGTGGGTGGTGGAGGGATGGCTGACAGACCAGGCTCTCAGAAATAATTACCCCCATAAGATCCCATCTCCCTTTCCTTTTTGTGAGGGACAGAGGGAACAGAAGGGGGAAAATGACAGAAAGTAAAGTATGCAGAAAAGGCCCTAGTGTTTCTGCTTGGTCTGGCTTATGAGGAGCTTTACACATGATGGCGCACAGGGCTAATACACAGAAAAACACACTCATGCACACATACACGCGCCTCCTCGCAGTGTTCTTTATGGCTAAACAAATGGTCAAATGGTTAAGACAGAGGCGGCAACACAGAAACAGTCAAAGGCAGAAAAACAACTTAACTTCAGAGACTGTTAATGTCTCCAAAAATCCAGCTAAACAAATTGTTCAAATTATAAAATCGATGATGGAATACCCGTGACTCGCAATCTGTCATATTTTTCTTTTTCTGCTTGAATTTTACTAAACAGCTCTATTCAGAGCGTAACTTCATTATAGAGCAAGGGCACAAAAAAAAATCTAATTCCTCTATCAACTTTTGGACGACACTCAAAGCAAAATGGCCTCCAAGTCCTCCATATTGAGAGGTCGTTTACACTTGCTCTTCTGATGCAAACTGGCATTTTTTATAAACTCAATTATCTTTAACACTTCTAATTGTACACAGAGACTAACGATTTATCTCAGCAATGTGGGCACACTGAGCCTTTTGTCTCTGAAGGACACAGTAGAAAGATCACGGCAAAACCTTTTTTTTTTTTGCTGTACAGTCAGTGAGAGCGAGTGCTTGCACATGCACAAGAAGATAAGCGCACACAAACTTCACTCTCACTTCACAATGGTGTTTACCTAGTATAAAGGATGAGACGGCTGGGCCCAGGTTCGGGGAATTACAGACTCAAAAGGATAACAAAGAGTGAAAGGTTCTAAAATAAACATACACTAGCAAACACATGTATTGACATGCACACAATGCAGTCCAGCAGAAGTGTTCCTTGTACACTCCTGTCTTTGTTCAAAACACCTATACCCTTGCGGTGTGTCTCTGCTGTACTGTATCCTTAATTAGGCCATAAAATCAGCATCAAAATTGTTTAATGAAAGCCATTCACATGTACATAAAGTCCAGAGCATTAGAACTCTTATTCCCAAATGGGCCTATAATTATCTGGCTCAGTGCCAGGTCCCAGGCTTTAAGAGAAAGATACCGGTCAGCACTTAAATTAATCTTTTTCATACCAGTCTCTAATGAACAGAAAGTGCTCGAGTCAGGAGTTGTAGCCCCAGAAAACTAACAGCACGCATACACATGCACGTACACACAAATACAGGGTCCTTAAACCTAACACTGGCTGGAAATGTTGTTTACTATAGAGCCTTTTCCATGGGTGAAAACATTCACATCATCTATCACTATAGGAGCCCAAAGCAGCTATAACATACATTTTCTTTCATTTAGCATAACCTACTGTAGCATGTAATGTTTGCAAAAAAAGCACAAAGGGCTCAGCTTAAAAAAAAAAAAAACCTCTATTTGACAAAACTATAGAACAAGAGTACGACCCCAATTTATTACATCAACTTTCAGTGTTTGATCTCTGGTTGAAACACTCTTACTCCACGGTCTGCCTACACCTGCCAAATGTGTACGGTCTACAAGGAAATACCTTTGAAACAGTTACCATGTACCTTGTGAAAGAATACTGTTGTTCACTATAAATTATATAGAGTGGGCAAAAAGAGGGCATCCAAAAAAGTGGCTTAGCATTTTGGTCGCTGCCAGCGTCCGCTTAAGCTTTGCACTAGCTTCCTCATGGAAATTCACCAAGTGGCATCAAAGCCAAGGTATAAAGCAAGGGCCTGAGCAACAAATATGGTGTGTTTTAAGAGTGGAACATTTGCAATAAGTGCAGCGGGTGAATATTGCATTTGACAGGTTTAAAACCTGGTTGTGCTCACTGGTTTGAGATGTAAAAAAAAAAAGGCAAAAAAAAAAAAAAGGCTTCAAGCCAGGCTTGTGTTTTGGATAAAAAAAAACGGACAGGAGCATGAGAGAGTGGGAGATGGAATAAGCAGGACAAAGAAGGAGAGAGAGAGAGAGAGGTACAAAAAGAGTAGGAGAAAGCGAGAGGGGGTGGGGGTGGGGGTATGTTAAAATGTACGGTAATGATTTATCTAAGCATGCTTTTCTGCTGCACCCCAAATCTCACCGAAACTTTGATCCATGTGTAATTAAAACCAAACGTATGCCGGCTACAGTCTCCATTTCAGGATTGGGAGCTCTTCTTCTGTTTGTGTGTGTGTGTGTGTGTGTGTGTGTGTGTGTGTTTGTGTGTGTGTGTGTTAGGATTCACATATGTTTCTAAGCGCTGGGCCCCCATCTGTTTTGGGAGTACATGTACAGTATAAACAGGACACTTTGGGGAGCACAGACACAGACACACACACACACACACACACACACACACACACACACACACACACACACACAGATGGATGTATGGACTAATGCTATTCTGGAATGCTATTCAAAATGTGTTACACACCCCCCCCAACCCCTATCCCACCCGCTCCTTCAGGTCAAGCAAAGCAAAAACAAGTTAAGCGCTCATTTTCTCCCAGCAGTATTAACATAGGGATGACTAAATAATGGACCCTGACTCTTGGTCTTCTGGTTTAAATTAAAGCACAGCCCCCTCCCCTTACACCCTGCAACCCCTCACCAACCATCCAACCCCCACTCAAAGAAAAACGATTAATCTTTTTTTTTTTTTGTCTCTCTGAATGTTTTACAGTTCTGTTACACTTATTAGCTGCTGGCAGGACGGAGAGTCTTAAATGAAAGCCAAATTGCTTTGGTCATGAGAAAGGAAATGAAAGCTCACTCCAGGGAGAGGCTGTGTAGCCGTAGCATACGTACGTGTGTGTGTGTGTGTGTGTGTGTGTGTGTGTGTGTGTGTGTGCGTGCGTGCGTGCGTGTGTGTGTGACTAACGTATGTGTGTACAGGCCTTTCACTATGAGATACTCCCAAGGTGAAATTTCATAATTTGACGACTGCTTGCCTGCTTGCCTGCTTGGGATGTCCCTGCACAGGACAGTGTGTGTGTGTGTGTGTGTGTGTGTGTGTGTGTGTGTGTCTGTGTGTGTTTCACATATAAGTGCAGCAGCCTAATAGGAACAGTATGCTCATTTTGGAGAGATTAGGAGGAATGGACGGGTCTGTATCAAGAGACGTGATCTGGATATGAAGGCCAAAGGAGGGAAGGAAGGAGGGAGGGAGGTTTGACAGAATCAAGAGGGAGTGGTGCAAGAAAAAGAAAAAAAGATGGGAGGAGTGACAGGAGTAAAGAAAGATGGATCTGACTTCAAATGAAGAAAACTGATGACCACAACTGAAATCAGAAAATAAAAAAAATTGAAAAACAGAAGCAAATAGGATGTGTTGGGTGTCTGTGTGTACTATGTGTATGTAAAAAAGGCAGGACGACAAAATAGGACACCACTACAAAATAGCTTTGAAAAAACTCAAGTCACACCAACTAGAGCAAACAGGCAAAGCAGGTTACAGAAGCACATACCTTGGCTGAAGGAGCACTCCTTGACGTGGAACAGCTCGTGGAAGCTCAGTCCATCCTCGTCCCCTCCCAGGCCTTGCTGGTGAAGCTGGAGTTTCCTCAGTCCTTCGTTCTGCTGGTGGCGAGCTGAGCGGGCGTGCTGCACCAGGTTGAGGCGGGCCTTGGTGGAGTAGTCGCACAGTGTGCAGTGGTAGACACACGACTCTGGGGAGTACGCGCTGTCCTGCTTCTGCAAGTGCTGTGGAAGAGAAGAGAGGAGAGCGCAGATGTTAGATGGTGTTCGTGTTTTACGGCGTCCTGTGGTCGATTCAAGGAATTACTGTTCTCACAGCTACATTTCTTTCCTCTACGCATTTTCATTACAGGTGTTTTCAATAATTGTGAGATTACAAAGACTTTTGGGTGAATTAAATGCAACAAGTGACGCTTGTCTGCAAAATCATGTTCTCAGTATTTTGTGCTTTATGGCTATAAAAGCCTTCCCTTCTACCCTGCTTTCAGCTTGGTTCCACAATTTCAAAGCCCAAAAGTCCCACTTCCCTGGCTTCAAACAAGCAGAAAGTCCAGTACAGTACATGTTCTTCACTTTTTGCAGTATGTGAGTTGAATCTTTGGTATTATGTATCACTGTTAATTTCCTGTAACATTTTAATAGTGTCACAGTAGTGCTAGTAGTGGGCAGTGCTACAAAAACCAACACTCCTCCAATCCTATGAACAAAGACAATCTGGTTTAATTATTTAAAATAGAGGGAATACTATCAACATAGTAACATATGGAGTTTTGGGTGTGTATGTCCAGACACTACACATTCCAAATGAACTGGATATGTTTTAGGTGACATAAAGATTAACAACACACACAAAGTCAGATAAGGGGTTGAGTTCAGAACACTGTTTTTCTCTTGGACATGCACATTGTCCAGCACTGCTCATTGTTGGCAGCTGCAGGGGTTTCTCATTCAACGTGTGCTGTCAGTTGCAAGCCCTTAATTTCCAGTTGCCTCTTTAATGGCATTGCAGCCATGCAAAGCTACCCCCTACCTCGATGTGTGCATGCACACAAACACACACACATGCACACACAGCCCCCATCCCACCTTGCCCTACTCCCATACACCCAGTCAAGCCAAGCATATCAAGTGTGCCTCTGTTGTTGCTGCCGGGCTAATGAACAATGCACAAAAACAAAAGACCAGGCCAAGCTTTTATTATCTGATCCTCTGTGGAGGGAGGGGAGGGAGGGAGGGAGAGACCGAGAGAGGAAAAGAGAGCAAAGAGACAGAGACACAGAGGTGGCTCACGAAGGTTAGTTTATGCTTTGTTAAGATTTATTCATACAGCCATGTGAGAAACAGGTGCAGGGTTCTATGCATGAATTAATACACATAATGTAGTGTGTGTGTGTGTGTGTGTGTGTGTGTGTGTGTGTGTGTGTGTGTGTGTGTGTGTGTGTGTGTGTGTGTGCTGTGTGTGTGTGCTAATCCTACTCTGTCTTTCCTGGCTCCTATAGGAGGATGTTTCATTCTTGAAGCACATGAAAAGTTAGCAAGGTAATATTTTCTCCTGAACATTGTTGCATCATTTTATATGGAACAAGAAGATAGGGAGATTGGAAAAAATGTATGTGTAGGGTGTGTGTGTGTGTGTGTGTGTGTGTGTGTGTGTGTATGTATGCTGGGAGGAGTGGGGCGGAGGGGTGGTGGTTGTGTGTGTGTGTGTGGGAGCACAGTTAGCTGCAGGTGTGTGAGTTCTAACCCCCCTCTTCCCCTTCCTCCTTTGACAAACAGGGATTAGCAACATAGCTACAGCCGCTAACACATCTTTTCACTCTGTCTCTCCCTCTTTCTTTCTTTTGTAGGAAATCTTACGAGATTTTTCTCACGAGACGGTGGGACGTCCCCTCGCAGTCAGAGGCCCTTTCAGAAGTCTTAAGTTTTAATTAAGTCGGAGTTGTCAGAAGAAAGCTCCCCTAGTCCAGAGCTCAGGGCCATTAATTACAGCTATCTTTGTTTCTCTGTGAAAGGAGGCCTCCCTTGCTCCTTCTCCCTCTCTCCCTCTCTCTCTCTCTCTCTCTCTCTCTCTCTCTCAGCTTCTTTTCTTTCTTCCCCTCCCTCCCTCACAGGAGAACTGGGCTGCTGAGCCTTACCGTGGAAACCACACAAACGTGTGTTAATGAAAGCAAACAGATACAGTATATCACATGCAAGCAAACATGCATAAAGGTTTGAGTCTTTTCATTGAAATTTAGACTTTTTGATCTTTTGAAATGTTACCAATCATGGTTGTCTGCTGGAAAACGATGCTTGGCTCCCCTTCCCTTTCCCTGCTGCGTGATATTTGTTCTCTCTCAATTCAATCGTGTCTGGACTCCACTCCAATATACTTTTATTTCACGACTATTCTGCTAGAAATGAGGCTACTTAGAATTGAATGAAAAACTAGTAATCAAACGAGGCCTTTCTTTCCTCCAGTGGCAACCTTCAGTATTATATTAAAAAAGAAAAAAAGCTCATTGGAAATGTGCTGTGTTAAGTGAACATGTTCATTTTCTCAGCAGAGGAGACAGCCATGATAGTTGAACCTTAACAGGAGAGAGAGAGAGAGAGAGAGAGAGAGAGAGAGAGAGAGAGAGAGAGAGAGAGAGAGAGAGAGAGAGAGAGGGTTCCAGTGGTTCATAATGTCATAACCATTGAGGTAATTGCCACTGGTTCCAAATTAAAATTTTCACATGAATCAGTAGTGGCCCAAAATGCTTCACATCCTTCCATGTGCGAACATATATTCCATTTGTTTTTAGGATCTTAGGCGTAGGCTTAGAGTAGTTGGATGATATACTTGGGGTTGAACCAGGCTGCCAGATAGGTTTAGGCCTAATATTAATTCTCTCCCCATCAGCACATTCCAGAGGGTTTGTTTAAGACCTAAACTAGAGGGCTGTCTGTCGCTCTCTGGCACTATGCAGGCCTGAAATGCAGGCGGTCTGGTGATCACAGGCCAGAACATCCATGATTTATGAACTTTTAAAGGAGCACTTTGACTCCTGCCAGGCGTGGGCTGTGTAATGCATATTCAAACACACAAACACACTGTTCCTGCTCCTGGGTTTGCGCCTGTGTGTGTCTGCTTGAAATGTGTATGTAATTTATGCCGCAGCTGATTTGTGTGTTTGTAGTGCCGTACATAACATTTGTGTCATATGAATGTCTGCGTATGTGGGTCTTGTGTGTGCAGAATGGCAAAAAGGCCCATCCCTGTCAATATGGCACCTCTCCAGAGTGCCTGGTGGTTAATTGTTGGGGATTAGTGTTTGGCAAACAACCAAATAAGCTAACTCTCCCTGTGGGCCAATCAAAACCAGCTAAACAGCACTCCCTGGGTGGACCTAAACATGGCACAGACATCTCTGGATGGTGGAGGAGGTGCACATACACACCCCCATACACACAGAATGCAAATTATGACACTTGGGACTTCCTGTTTACCTGTCAAAAACAAAACATTGTCAGCGCTGTCGATGACACGCGCACGCACGCACGCACGCACGCACACACACACACACACACACACACACACACACACACACACACACACACACACACACACACAGGGACTTGTATGAATTTGACAGGTAAGGGAAGCTCCCTTGTGTAGTGGTTTGCTTCTGCTGTGGGGTGGGGATGACAGAGGACTGGATTCATTATGCAGAATGAGATGTTTTACAAAACACCTTTCTCCCACATACACAAACACAAGCACACACACCTCCCCTCCGCTCCCTCCCTGGGTTTGGGGGAAGGAAAGCAGCACTGCTGTCTCATTTTCATTTGTTCTTTCTGTGGTGACAAAGCTGCCTCATTAACTGAATTCTTAATAACGACGTCTTCTCACAACTTCTTTTATCTCTCTCTGTGCGTGTACATGTACGTGAAAGCATGTGTGCATGCGGGTGGGTGAGGGTATCATTTCAATGATTTTCTTTTTACTGTTTATGTGTGTGTGTGTGTGTGTGTGTGTGTGTGTGTGTGTGTGTGTGTGTGTGTGTGGTTTTTTTATTTTAATTTTGACTCTTCATTTTATTTTATTTTTATCTCACATGTGTGTTTTTGTGTCTGTCTATAATTCAATCCTGCCTTCTTCTTTGCCTGTGATTGTGCGTGTGCACCAGCAATATATGACAAAAATATTTTGAAAGCAGCGCAAAGCAGTTGGGTTGTGTTTTCCTCCATAAACCAAATGACAAATTAGAGTATTCAGTACAAACATGACTCTTTCCTGTCATTAAGTGTAGAACCAGGCAGCTAATGAACACATACTGAAAATAAGAAGCCTCCACTACCGCAGCTATGTCTTAATAACCAGTGTGTGTGTGTGTGTGTGTGTGTGTCAGAGCGTGTGTGTACATGTTTTATATGTAAAGAATCAGCAAATACATCCCGTTTTCCTATTTTTGTCCGCTGAGAGTATATTTGCATGCAAATGTGCGCCCCCCCCACACATTGTAAAAATAAAAACCTCTTTATCTCCTTTCATCAGTGTTTTTTTAGGGGAAGCATGGAGCTTGTCGTTGGGTATAACTTCTTTTTGGAACGTCACCAGCTTCCGGTGCTATCCCCTGGGCCCCCGGGGGCCATCGGAGACAAAAACAGCCCCACTTGGCCCAGCAAACAACAAAAGCGTGTTTTGTTCCTTGAAAGTATTTTAAACACATACCAGCACTGCCTGGAAGGCTGCCAAGTGTAGAATTCCATCAGTACTACCACCTCCCTAACACATGTTACTGCTAACCGCTGCTCAGCCCCCAAGACATAGATGTAACGCAAGATCACTGCCAATGGATTCGCTGGCAGACTGCACTGCTGAACAGAGATGCTGAGGGCCCAGGTATGTGCCACCTCGCTTCCACGGATAAAGAGAGCAGCAAATATTGTGTATAGAGAGACAGATTCAGTGCTGCACATGCACCAAAACAAATATGCAAATGAGAGACACATACAAAAAGTGCTGAGTGCACATTGCAATATACAGACCCCTGCTTCTCTCTCTCTCTCCCCTACAAGGCCTGTGATCTAAAGATACTGGAGAAACAAAAACAATCCCCTAAAAAAAACAAAAAAAAAACACCCAACCTTCTTTTCTTCCTAATGGCCGTCTTTCCTTTCTTTACTACCAGGACTCTCACTTTCATGAATGCAAAGAAAAATATTTCCTAGAGCTAAATTGCCTCTCCTGTTTCTCTCGGCTCTGCCTGCTGGCAGTCACATATGATCGGAGCTCTGGGGCCTGTCCATGAGGTGCAGGGCCTGTGGGCGAGCTTAGCTTAGGTCACCCAATAATAATAAGCATCCAACACATAATGGCCGGCAAGCCAAATAAATGAATTATCACAATGAATCTCTCGTACGAGCTTTCTGCCGCTCTTCTCAACTTCTGTGCTCTCTCTCTCTCTCTCTCTCTCTCTCTGCAACTTTTTCTTTCCCCTCTTTTTTTCACTCCATTTTTTCTTCCGTCTTTGTTATTTGCTATTTGTCGGCAGAAAAAAACAAACAAGAAAGCAATCAGGATCGGGATTTGTGAAGAGCTTGGAAAATAATGTAACTCTAAAGTCCAGTTAATTGTCTTGCCTTCCATTTTCCTGACATTGACACGCAGTCACTCACAAACACACACACACTGTGTAGCTGTGACGTAAGTGTGTCTGACATATGGAGCAAAGGTCAATCTGAAGTTCACAGCTTCCTCACCTCTGGCCCCTCTTCTGGAAAAATCCCTTCTGACTCTCTATGTCCACACACACACACACACACACACACACACACACACACACACACACACACACACACACACACACACACACACACACACACACACACACACACACACACACACACACACACACACACACACACACACACACACACACACACACACAATGTCACGTTATGCAGACCAGAGGAGGATCAAGGAAAAAAACAATCCTGCTGATTTACAACATGATCCATTTCTTCTGGTCAATGAATGTGTAGGAAAACCTTTTTTCTGTCTCCAAGCACAGTCACCACATGTTTTATAATGTACTGACACAGCAGTTGGTAATAACAGATTCTAGGAGACAGAAACACCAGGCCAAATCTTACTTTCTCATCAGTGCATGTATGTGTGTTAGGTGTCTTGAAAGCCAGCTCACCTCCACCCCCTCCATGAAAATGGATCAGTATTTACATTAGCATTAGATTTAGACAGCATGGCTCAGCCACTTACTCCCTATTAGCCATCCTGACCTTAGCCCATTAGGGTCTAAAAGCCCCCGCTTGTCTCCATCACAGCCAGGTGAGATTGACCAGACCTCCCCTTTCCCTAAACCATATTGCAGATGAGATGATCTTTTCCATCGACTCACAATGGGACAGAGATCATAAAATGCTGAGATCAAGATCATTGAAATGCTAACATGCTTGTGGGATTATCTTTTTCCAGTGCTGTGCAAGGGGAGGGGGGGGGGGGGTATTGCTGAAATACTAACATGCTTTTGGGTAGGGTTCATCATTTTCCATTTTTTCCAACATGCAAAGATGCTTTGGGAAATCAAGGCAAGGCCTAATTGACAGGATATATTAAAGATGGGGAGAAAAACAAAAATAACGGGGATGAAAATCCAGGGTTTCAGCTTATTGGCTGGTACCATCAAAGAGGTTTGTACTACACTGATGTTGTTATATTTAACTAAAACTGAAAGGGAAGAGAAGGGGAAATAATTTTGGTGCCGAGAGGAGCAGCGATTTTGCCAAGTTTTTTTCCCGCTCTGTTTGTAATGGAGACTTGCTGAAAAATGTCTATTAAAGAGAGTTAGACAAAAAGAAAAGACAGAAACATACAGTGTGAGAAACTAACCCATAGATTCGAGAATTGAAGAGAGTGAGAATCTAAACAGAGAGAACAAAAGAACAAGAGACAGACAGAAAGAGAGAGAGAATGATAGGGAAGAGCGTAGTCGGGTTCAAATCACTAATTACACATTCCTGAGTCTGTGAAGGGGAGTATTGTTTTCCAGTTAGCCCCTACCCTGTCGCATGGTTTCACTTAGCACAAAACAAAAGGTACAGGGAACAAAACACAAGTCTAATACCAGGCCCTGCTAATGACAGAGAAATGGGAGAAATTATCCCTGGGGTGGATCCTCGTGAGAAAATGGCTAGTGATTACTGGACAAAGGGAGTTCATTTTGAAACTGTCACAAAATGGCAGACTGTCTGCTTCTTTCTTTTAAGAGCTGTATTTATCAAATGAGTGCACTATCATGCCATTTTTTTATAGATACAAGCTTAATCTATAACTTCACATACAACATATAGTGTTACAGAATTCACTTCCTAACAGTAAAATGTTATATTTCAACACACTTCTTAGAACAAAAGGTTCAAGCCTTATTCCAATAGGAAACAATGTGACTTCTTGTGAGTACAAGCTGTGTATAAGTGTGTGTGTTTGTGTGTGTGTGTGTGTGTGTGTGTGTGTGTGTGTGTGTGTGTGTGTGTGTGTGTGTGTGTGTGTGTGCACATTGGAGTGGTACCTCTGCCAGGGAGAGGACAATGAAAGACCCTCTTCAGCAGCGCCGTTTTGCATATTGCCACAGGAAATCAAATGCCTTGCAGTTGACCTACAAGATGGCACACTTGATCCCTCCCTGCTTTCTTTACAGAAGGCGGCTGATTTCAGCCTGCGCCTCTTTCTTTTTGTCTGCTTTATACCTCTGTATCAAAACTCAAACATTTAAACTGTGTCTCACAGAGATAACAATTTATGTAAAATTTTTTGACATGCCACATGAACTCAGTCAGCCAAACATTCAACAACCTAGGATGTTCTGTCTACCCCCATAAACACATAATGATGAGCTCTGTGCTGTTCCGGCAACATAGAGGACCCTACCATTTTCTGTGTGAGCCAGGGGAGGGGGCGGGGGGGGGGGAGCTGATAGCAGTGGCAGCACTGGGCAGAGTCGCCTGGCTGGTAGTGTTTGCCCAGGCCCCAGCCGTCTAAAGGAAGGATATTGTTTTCCCCTGAAAAAGCCTCAGCCGCAGTCCACATACCAGCGTCCACTCAACATACCAATGGGCTCTTTGAAGATTACTCAAATGTTTGCCTTTGTTCCCCCATCACCCCCCTCCATCCGCCCCTACTCCTAGTCCTAACCTACACTCCTGCCAGAACGAGGAAAAGAAGAGAAAGGACGGAGAAAAAAAAAAGAAAATCAGACTTATATCTTCAGAAAACAGGGGGAAAGCAATACCACCCTCAGCTGTGCTCAAATTCAAAATGGCCTCGGTAGGGGATGGGCAACCACTGAAAGGAATAATAACGCTGTGGCTACCAGCATAGTAAATCTAAACATAAACAATAGAGTAGGGCGGCGTATTAATGCAAGTGGACAATATTATACAAGGATGCTAAATGAAAAAAGTCTCCCATCTGTCTGCCAAAAAAGTGCAACAAGCTTTTAAAGTCAGTTTACTCTGGATCCCTGAGCAAGTAAGTCCACAATGAGAGTTGAACATGATGATTCCAATGGGTTAATTTAACTAAATGTGCTGAAAACTCAGTACCCCGCACCCAACCCACATTAATCCCAGACAAGTAAGTGGGCTTTCTATCAGGTCTATTTCAAAGCATTAGGGATTACCTCGCAGAAACTAAGCTGCTTGAACTCACAGGAGGTCAGCGGTATTGTGCTGCTGCAAGGATGGAAGACCAGGGGTATAGATAGATAGACAGCAGGACAGGTCAGTTCCTCTTTCTCCAGCTCTCCAACAACATCCCTCAATCCTTCTCCCTCCCTTGTTCTCTCTCTCTCTCTCTCTCTCTCTCTCTCTCTCTCTCTCTCTCTCTCTCTCTCTCTCTCTCTCTCTCTCTCTCGCTCTTCATCCTCGCCCCTCTCTTTCACCGTATAATCGAATATCTCCCA
Organism: Perca fluviatilis; assembly: GCF_010015445.1. NCBI lineage: Eukaryota > Metazoa > Chordata > Actinopteri > Perciformes > Percidae > Perca > Perca fluviatilis. The sequence goes on along the minus strand of NC_053133.1, from coordinate 12,168,013 downwards.
CTACTTATCTATTCACTGAGCACCTAATGGTTAAAATCAATTAGAGCTGGAATGCTGAAATGCTGAATACTGGGCCACATGCTGATAATGACAGAGAGAGTGTGAGAAGGAGAGAAAAAAGCGACAGAGAGCGAGAGAGACTTGGGACCGTTCCAAGGGAGGCACAATTACCTCCAATCGATTGATTATTGATTTGGAAGGCCGTTGAGGAGTATTTCAGTTCAACTTTGTACATATCAATGTCCTGATAGCTTCATGAGAGGGGAAACGCGTGATTGTTCTATCTAAATACCATTCTAAAGCTGATTTAACATTTCAAGAATAGAGCACATATTTGTCCCTAATTGACACAAAGTATAAAGAGATTTTGAGACAATTTTCATACAAATTAGGCATGCGTTTTAATGTCAGCTGATTTCAAACGTAACGCTAATGAACTTACACAATAATATTTATCTGATCTCGCTGCCATGTGATCTGTCTGAAGCGGCTCTGATCAAATCAAGGTATCAAAAGTGAAGGCAATATGCCCCGCGAGATTATACTTGAGATCATGCGCCCTCTTTGATTATTCCTTTTTTTAGGGAGCAGTTGAGGAAGAAAAAAAAAGGAAGGAGGAGAAAGACAAGTGTGGGAGTAGGCAGTGTAAGGATGGAAGGAGGAGGAGGGAAGTGTGTATTTGGGTGGGTGTTGGGGATATATCAAGGGTGGGAGGGTTCAGATGAGCCAAGGGAAAAAAAAGACAAAAAAAAGACAAACTCCTGCTAGCTCCTTTGTTCCTGCATCCCTGCGATGTTCCCTTCCTTCTGGTGGTCTGGAGGACACTGACCCCCCAACACACACACACACACACACACACACACACACACACACACACACACACACACACACACACACACACACACACACACACACACACACACACACACACACACACACACACACACACACACACACACACACAAACACAAACATCTCTGCTATCGTTCCCATACCTGTCAGCCCCGATCTGCTTCACAGTCCCCTGCACATGGACAAATGGCTTGGCCCCGGCCCGGCCCAAATGACCGCTCAGAGAGGAGTGGGGATGATTATGAAGAAGATCACATCTGGCTATTAATATGAGAAAACCATCCCTGTCTTTGTCTCACACAGAGAAACACACCTTGCTAAAGGAAGAAAAAAAAGCCATATACCATCTCAGTCTGCAGGCCTTAACTAATTCACCGGAAGGTTGAGAAGTAGAGAGGAGAGGAGGGGGGAAGCTGGATAGGGTAATTAAACATTACATATGAGTGTCAATCAGGAGCTGAACCAAAGCTGGACACACACACACAAACACACACACACACAAACACACACACACACACACACACACACACACACACACACACACACCTAATGCTGTGCTGACCATCTGGTTAAGGCTTTGGAAGGAGAATGGGCGAAACTCTTATTAATATCTATGAGGATTATTAGGAGGTGGAGGTGGTGGTGGGGGGTCGGGGAAGTCCATCCATTCAAACCTTTCTGTCAAACACACAAAGCAACAGCGTACACACAAACACAGACAGACAGACAGACAGACAGACAGACAGACAGACAGACAGACACACACACACACACACACACACACACACACACACCTGCTTTTATGCTTTAATTAGCCGCCACCCTCCATCCCCCACTTCACCACCCCCCGGACCTCTGAAAGATTTCCATTGTAATCTCCATGCAGGTGAAAGAGGAGACGATTTGAATAATCTACTAACTGGCGTCTCTTTGCCTCGCAGAGAGAGACAGAGCGAGAGGGAGAGAGAGAGAGAAAGAGAGCGAGAAAGTGAGAGAGAGAGAGAGCGAGAGAGTGAGACTGAGCAAAAGAACAACTTGTAGAAGTGAACGACGAAAAGTGAGACAGACAGACCTTTCTGGCAAAAACACTGACATTAACTCATTCATCTGCTCAGGTTTACAGCGCTGACCTCTCGACGGCAGGCTGCATTATCAGTCTCCATGACAAAACATGAAAAAAAATCTATATCTTGCAGTCACGTAGCAGCTGGCGTGAAGTGTGCAAAAATTCAGCTTTAAAGACAAACTCTTTAAGTCTGTTGGCAAGTGCGAGACAAGGATGCACTGATCAAGCGCCTGTGTCTGGAACAAGCGGACATGGGCTCAAGTGGAAAACAGTAACTTGATAACCAAGACTACAATTGTATGTGAGTGTTACTGTATTGGTGAGTGTGTCTCGATGAATGTATGTAATACCATACCTCTGTATGCACATATGCATTTATGTGAGTGAGCAGTGTCATAAATGGTGCCATGCATTTGAAATAGATCCAGTCTTTTTTTCTATTCCGGGGACCGGCACAATGGGTTTTTATGCAAATCTATGGGAGTCAATCTCCTGTCCATTTCCCCATCACACAAGTCCAAATGACAGTCCAATAATTTGGGCTGCATATATATAGGGCCATTTGATTTTCAAATGAGTGTGGGCAGGGTTGACCCTTGCTAATAGCCAAGGCACAGCAGTAGACTTAATATCACAGAAGCATAAGCACAGCCATCTCCATCTGAGGGAGATGGAAGAATATAAAATGTGAGGGAGGTGGTGGGGGAGGCAGAGTTTGGAGATTGAAAGAAAAAAAAAAAGAAATAAATAAGAAAAGAAAAATACAAAGGAGATGATGAAAATGACAAAGGGGGGAGACTCTTTTGATGCATCTAAAAATCCAGCCCCCTTTCGTCTTCTCCTTCTTTTCCTTCCATCCCTCCCTCCTCCCCCGTTTAATTCCCTCCACCCCTTGTTTCCCGGCCATGGTGTTGCCAAGAGGATCATGGGTAATGAGATGGCCTATCTGCGGCTCCCCAGGGGAGAGATAGAAAAGAGAGAGAGAGAATGGGAGAAAGAGAGTCAGAGACAAAACAAAGAGAGTGGGTTAGACAGAGGGAGTGAACGAGTTTGAGACAGAGAAAGAGACAGAGGGAAAGAGACACCTTGTATCTCTGTTCCCATTCTCTGTATTTCCCACTAGCAAAGTGCTTTATCTTAATGTTCTTTCTACTCCCTCTCTCCCTCCATCTCTGTCATAGAAAGTTGAGCATTTTATAAGAGTTCAAAGGAGATCAAGAGAGGGAAGAGAAGGAGGGGAAAAATAATGAAAATAAAAACAGAGATATGGAAATGTGCAGTGGACCCCAGACGTCCATTTTCGCTTGACTTATGATGGAAAGCTGGACAGACAGACAGGGGTGGGGTGGTGGTGGCTGAGGACAGTTTGATTTATTCGGACAGCCATCTGAGAAACAGGTGCCATGGCCTATGAGACACAGTGTGTGTGTGTGTGTGTGTGTGTGTGTGTGTGTGTGTGTGTGTGTGTGTGTGTGTGTGTGTGTGGTCCTTGACCATGCCACATTGACCATGAACATTCTCAACTCCTAATGACCCAAGGGCAAGCACAGAACCTCTGAAGCCCTGTGGACACACAAACACACATGCTCACTACAAACTAAACCCCTACCTAGCCCTACAGCACTTGTGAATGGCACTGACAGATTTACTCCTGTCTCCAGGTGCATTAAGTCCACTGTTTGTTATTAAAAATCATAACGAAGCCATACATCATCATATTCAACGCTAAGGCAAACACGAACCAGGCCAGCTATGGACACGCTATGCTACGGCAACATTTAATGCTGAACTTACCTCACAGGCTGCTAGCGTACAAACGCTATGTTAAAACATCTTCCATTTTGTCATTCACAATGTTTCTAGGGGATAAAGATGTGCACTTGACAGCTGTGATAATAGTGAAGTGAGGTTCTATACACACTTTGAATTTCCAACTAAATTCTGTATCATGAGAAATAATGTGGAAAAACACCCTGTGCGGTAGTATTCTCACTGAAAACAAACAGTAACCAATCAGATTTCCTACATTTCCTCCCCAATGAGCAGCGAGGCATAGACCTCCGCTTTTTCCATATAAGGCGTATGACTTCCTGCGCCACCTGCTGTGCCCGGGACACCAGATGACTTGATGTCCATGTGCTGCTAATGTCATTTCCCTCTTGCAGTTTCAAAGTCTGGAAAAAAACACTTTCAAACTCTCAATTCCCCTTAGAAGTACTCCATTGCTGCTACAAAGCAGCCATAAAATCTCCTGAATATGCTTTTTGTTTGTATCTTCAAATGGTTTCCCATGCCATAAAGATATTCTGTGTTTCCAAAAAAACAGATGGTAAAGTCGTCAACACTCGGATCTTTTATGCGCCCGGCCAAGCTACCTCCATCCCCATGTGCTTTTCACCTCTGCCAATACATAAAAGGAGAGGTGTTTTTCTGGTCAAATAAAGAAATTATTTTTTTCCCTCTGCCTTGCTCGGCTGCTCTATGCTTTCTCTCCCTCTCTCTTTGCTTTACTACCACATGTCCAAGGGTAAAATAGTGGGATTTCTGCCAGAGGCATTAAAAGCGTCATCTGTGGAACAGATTTGTTGAGGCCTGTGGGGTAGGTGGGTGGGTAGATGAGGTACAGGGGTGTATGGGTGCACGGAGGGGGCAATGGGATGATCCTCACTTGCTTTGGCTAAACTGGTGGTTGTGTGTGCCTAAAAGCATACTCCCGTGCTTTACTTAAGTTTCTTGGAAAGCAAAATATGTTAGGAAAATGTTCAGACAAGCCTCTTTGTTTTATGTCTGTACTGTTGATTGTGCTTCTTGGGTTTGTACATTTAATCACAACTGATATAAATAGCTTTCTTTGCATGATTACATAGCTGCCAGTGTTCATTGTAACCTAGGTAACCTATCTGGCTTTTGCCTCATTTTAAATCAACTTAAACAGCTGCCAAAGGTGTCTCAACACTCTAAAAATCCAGGCATGCATGCCTACACAAAGACGCACACCTATGCTAAAGTCTTCCTCTGGTAGTAAGGAGATCCTGATTAGTGTGGGCTAATTAAGCTGATCCTATAGTTTAGCTATATGTAGGCTAATGTGCAAGGAGCACTTTTGTTTTATACTTTGAATTTATACATTTTAAATATTTCAATGCAATTAGTGTACAATCCCTGAGGATAAGACATCCCCACCTCATCCCATGCCAAGTGTAGCCTTTGCCAATTGCCAATCCTGTGTCAATACGTACATCCTGTTTAAGTCAACTACGACTGTTTTAAATAACCCTAAGAATGCCAATGTGCTTAATCCACTCAAGCCTTGGAGCTGTAAGTAGAAATCGGACACAGATTTTGAAATAGATGCAATTCCTTCAAAATCAGGTCCCCTTTCACAAAAATGATTAAAAGGAGTGACTAAAGTATGTGGGTCAGTGGAGACTTCTTTCATAAATGTTAATGTTGCAGATTCAAAACTTTGCTGTGTGTCACTTTGTCTCATCTTTTTTTTGCTGAATACCGCAAAACTTTTACAGCTTTAAAAAGAATAAAAATAAAGAGTAAATTATTTAATATTATTATAATATTATTGTGACGAGGTCTTCTTATTATAATACAAAAGTGGGTAGATAAGTAATACAATTGTAGTTTTATATTCTACTTAAAAACAAAAACATCAATTGAATCTTATCTTTTTATCCTCTTACTACAGTTGTCTCTATAGGCACAACACACACACACACACACACACACACACACACACACACACACACACACACACACACACACACACACACACACACACACACACACACACACACACACACACACACACACACACACACACACACACACACACACAAACACCTTTCACTGCCAAATGTTGCGTACAGTAGTAAAGAAATCCTCATTAATGTAATGCACTTGATCCTGTGCTGTAGGTCAAGGCCTCGGAAATGTAACAGCATCCTATTAAGCTGAAGGAGACGTCTGACAAACTAAATCACCTGAAATATATTGGAGCGGAGAAAGATGCCAGATATTGGTCGTGTTGGAATTTTTTTTTTGCAGGAACTATTTATTGCTCAGAGAGTAAAGAGTTTAATTAGTAAAGTAAGTGACTTCTGTGTGAGTTCACTGCTCTGACGGTGGTTACCTTATGACAAGTCCCGACCAAATAATCCCAAGCAAAAAAAAAGATTCCAAAGAACAGGGAGTGTTTGTCTCCAGGAGAGCTATGTGGATGTGTACATAAATGATCATGCGAACAAACACAAAAACAGTGTGTGTTTCTGGAAACCTTAATTATCAAATGTATTAAACACCCTTACACATATGTATCCCTTCATTGCAAAATCTGAAGCCATTTTTTACCATAATTAAAAAATAAAAAATATTACGTAGCTTTTTTGTAATTTGTTTCTTTAAGTTCAAAATGCGTGTATCTGTGCATCACGTAGGGATCATATAGAAAGACTACCATGTATAGAATGTGGTCTACTTTCTTTGTGTCATCGTTCAAAACTAAGTTGTTAATATGCCTCTACATCCTTATCATGAAAATAAATTCTTGAATTATTCCAGAATTATTTACAGCTGGAAAAAACAAGCTGAAAAGACAGCTAAAGATAATCAAAACTTTGAAACATTTGAAACTCGCTGATCGGACGTGACTTGTGTATAATTATTAGTAACATTAGTGCCAGCTGGTCATAAGCAGGACATATACCCATATCCAATGGAAATCATCCTGGGTGCTCTAACAGTGACCTTTTCCATCTCGGTCATTCCATTCTCATGGGAACTTTATATTCATGTGACACTACAGCTAAGAGGATAGGGCACAGTCTTTATAAACAAAAACACGTGTGCTTTTTTCTCAATCTGATCTTAAAATGAGTGGTGTTCCCCTCAGATGTATACCAGTAAGAATGCTATTATTGTGCTGTATGTTAAACATTATAAAGTCAGTGTCCTGCAAAAACAAAAATGTGTTTTTACCTTGTAGAGGCGGATGGCAGCCTCATGCCTCTGGTTGGTGGCATGTAGTCTCAGTTTATCCACGCTGTTGCTGTAGTAGTCACAGGCGTTGCACTTGAGGTGCACAGGGTTGCCAATGGCCACACACTTTAATCTCCACTGGTTGGCTTTGCCTCCCTCCTTGATGTGGGCCACCAGCTGGTGCTTCTGCATGTGCTTGTCTGTCTTACAGTGCAGCTGAAAGTTGGCCTTCAGCTGCGTGTTGTAGCTGCAGAGCTTGCACTGGTAGACGTCGCCAACCACGCAGCGCCACTCCTCTTCGGGCAAAGAGCGCTCGGCATTGACGTGGACGTTGAGAGCCTCCAGGTTGTCCGTGGAGTAGCAGTTGCACACGGCGCACTGGTAGAGGCGCAGCGAGGGGTCGTTGATAGGTGGCGACAAGGACGAGAGGGAGGGGTCTGATGAGGACATACCCCCCATTCCACCGGAGGACACCAGGGATAGGTCGTCCGCCATTAGTTGACCACTGGCAAGACGAAGCTCCGCTGATAGGTCACTATTCACTGTGGAGAAAATGAGTGAGAATGCAGGTTAGACAGCAGATAGAAAGACAGAAAGGTGTTCAAAAGGTAACGCTTTCATAAGGATTACATCATATTAAAGGCTGGCAGTATGCACAGAAGGACGAATGGTATATAAAAACAAAGAGGTGTGACAGAAAGACAAAGCTCGAATGAAAATGAAAGGCTGGCATGCATAGGGAGGGATAAAGGATAGAGAGAAATAGAAAAGGCTCTTTTAATGAAATTAAGTGTGAAGAGAAAAGTGAGTGCTCCATGCAGGTTTCTCTCACACAAAAGGATTTGATAAAATAAAGCCTCACAGAGGACTAGGGCTCCTTACAAAGTCTTGTCTATAAAAAACCCTAATAGGATTGAATCAGGATCAATTACAATCATCCTTTTCAACTTGCTAACTCGCTCATCAGGTAGCTTTAATTACTGCTCTCAGCAAGGGTGGGACAACGGTTTTAGGGCTCCGAGCATTTCTTATATCCACGCAGAGATTTAAAAATCTGATCAATTCATTGTACACGTTTTTCTCTTTCTTCTGCCCGCCCACCCAGGGACAAAAAAAGGAGATCTGCCATTCATAGAAATGTAATTAACTCTTTCATTTGATCCCTTCATTGTCTCTCTATACATGCCATACCAAAGCTCATCATGTCTTTTTTTCAGATAGAATCTCAGAACACATCATCTGAATCGTTGTTTTTTTTTCTTTACAGTTAAAGTACAATTCCCCTAATTAGTGGATGACTAAATGTGTGTTTTTATGTATGTGTGTGCTGTTTTTCTAGAATAGCACTGGATCCAAAATGTGAGCCGACATTTAGAATGTGTATATCTCTAAATTGTATGCATGAATATTCATCCTCCATTTTATTCCATTGTGTGAGTATTTGAATATATAAATATCCTGCTCACACCATCTAAACCTATGTACAGCTGTGCTCACTATGGGGAGCTGCGGGTTATCAGTGAAATTCACTGAGAGTACATCTGCTGGCTGGGCTGTGACCTCCACACTAGAGGAGGGAGTGGGTGTGTAACACTGCAGGGTTATTGTTAAATCTCTCTCACTCCTACGGGAATCCGCTTCCTGCTGTGTGAGTGTGTATGTGTGTGCATGTGTGTGTACGTGTGTGAGTCCTCTCTAGAGTAAGCGAAGGTGGGGTGGGGTGTGTATTGGGGGTGGGGGGATTAAGCTGACTTAAGAAAATTACAAATGAAAGATTAAGAATAATTCTCATGTGGCGTCTCATAATCATTTTTTAATCAGTGAGAGGGGTCAAAGAAGGAAGACAATGACAGAGGGACAATATGAGAGCAGAGATAAGAGGGAATAAAAAGAGAAGAGGGTGCAAGGGGGGGCAAGGTAAAAAGGATCGGAGCAGAAAAAGAGAAGGTGAGAGGTCAGGAAGAAAAAATGAAGAGCAACAAAGGAAAGGCACAGAGATAAAAAAAAAAACATACCCAGATGGCATCAGATATATGAGACAAAACATAAAACTGACCAAGTGAAGGATGCGCAGAAGAAACCGAAAAACAAGCTTGAGGGTGAATATATGAAAAAGGAGCAGAAATGCCTTTTTATGCTTTTTAATTGACCAGTGGGTAAAACTTATGTTTAATTTCAATTCTAGTATTACTCACCTAGACCCGATCCAAGAGCAGCCACGGTTGCAGGATCTAGCTGGAACGGGTTAATCATCATCTGAGCATCTGGGCCGCTGCTGCCGGCTGGGCTCTCCAGTTTTACACCTGCCAGGCCCATGTTTTGAGCCAGGTAGTACTGGTAAAGCTCTGCCTCAGCTGGAGCCAGGCCCAGATGGAGGCTGTGTTGGATCTGCTTCATGTTCTGCTGCAGCAGCATCATGTTGTGCATGTGTTTCTCGCTGGTCATATGGATGCGCAAGTTCCGCGCCACGTTGGTCTCATAGTCACACACCTGTTGGAAGCAAGGCCAGATAAATTACACTTTTTTAGGGCATCTGACTCTGCTAGTTTCTTTTTCATCATCACATTTAAAATTAAATTATAATTCATTATGTAATTCATTTTATATATTGTTCAAAATGGGCATTGACAACAATTGAAGCAACAACATAATTTTGTCATGATGAGGAATTTCTTATGGTTTCTACAAAACTCGGGAGATAATGCTATAATGTATGTGGAATTCAATAATTTTTTGTATTTTTATTAGTGAAAGCATACAAGGTAAATGACACATAATACACAGACAATTACATATACTTATGTATATACAGTGACAGACACTAAAAACAATAACATACAGCATACAACAGTTATAATGATGTGGTAAGAGGCAGAGAGAATGGTGCGTGAGAATAGAGTGTATATGTATATGTCGTTTGTAAGTGTATAAATGTTGGGGTGTTTCAAATTCAGTCTTATAATGACCAGAGGTCAGATGATGTGGCCACGAAAAATAATAGACATAGTGACGCACAGGGAAATAACTGACTCATTGTTTAAACATTGAAACAAGCAAATTGGTATGTAGCTACCACAGTGCTACAATGACACTGTTGTTTCATTACCTCACAGCGCCAAGTGGGCTTCTGTTTAGGCTTGGATGGCGAGGGTGCACCGCAGCCTCCACCAAGGCTGGCACTGGGCACAGGGTTGGCATGGTTATGGGTATGGTTGTATTGTGCCTCACTGCCACCGTTCTGGAGTGTTTGTACGTTGTTCAGATGCTTGTCCGACTGCATGTGGATGCTTAGGTTGCCTTTGGTGGTGGTTGAGTAGTTGCATACCTACAAGGGAAGAATTAATACAGTGATGTGTGATATACACTATGCACATTTATAACAAAAAACAGCTGATATATGATTAATGATTACGTATTAAAATTCAGATTTTCTTCAGTCAGTCTTATGATGTAATTACTTTAACCTTTAAAGCTGTGATAGGTGTTGTTGAATTAAAAGAGAAAGACAAACACATTTAACTCCCTCCTTCCTCTCTTCTGACACTGGATTTTCAATTGAGTAAAGATGTACAACTGTACAGGTTGCCATAAATGGTCAGATGCCTGTGCCCCAAAATTGTCCTGAAAAGCAAATTGCATTATCTATATTGCCAAGATGCTAATATACTTTTTTATTAACATATGTACAACAAACCCAGAGATTTGTTTTGGTTAAATTAAGGATAAAAGTTGACTTATGAAACCCAACACAATAAAAACAAGAACATTTCAGAAAGATAAAAAAAGACAGAAAAAAAGTCCATAGAGATGAAAAATTAGATGGACAGACCTCACAGCGGAAAGGCTTGTATCCACACGTATAGCTTTCGCCTCTGGCTAAACGAGGGTGAGGCTGTCCTGTGCGGCAGTACACACAAGATCCACCAGACTCGGGATGTTTCTCCTTCATGTGGGCGTCCAGCGTCTGCTGGTACTTGTAGTGCCAGTTACACTTGGGACACTTCAGAGTCTTGCAGGAGTTACGTGAATGCATCATCGTCATATGCCCACCCAGAGACCGTGAGGATCCCAAGACCGTGTCACACTTGGGGCACTCCACCCCACTACCTGGGGAACCTTCACCTGGACCAGGGGTACCAGGTGTGCCGGGAGTTCCAGGCGTACTGGGATTTCCTGTGTGTTGATACAGAGGTCCAGGACTCTCATCATCTCTGCGCAACATCATCATGTCAAGGGGGTGGGAGGAGGGCGACTCATCCCGTCCTGTCAGGGCTTCACTGGTTGAGTCATTGCTGCTCTCCCGCTCTCTGGCAGCTGCCAGGGCAGTGGACAGGCGGCTCTTCTCCATCTCTAGCTTCTCACACACAGGCAGGGAGGAGGAGGAGGTGGATGCAGGACCTTTGATGTCATTGTTAAACTTTAGCACACTGTTGGAAAGGGGGGAAATACTTTGGTTTAAGAGAGGGAAATCTTTGCTACTGGTGCTGTCGGCACGCTGTCCAGTCATTGCCATGTTCATGGCCTGTTCCTCCTCCTCATCTGCCTCCATTTCTACTCCACCACCATTGGAGTAAGCATCCTCATCCTGCTCTGGACTTTCTCCTCCAACTGCACCAGGCTCCCGCTTGACATGCGGGTACTGGCTCAGGTCCGGCCCATTGGGTTGCAAAGTGCATGTGTCCCTAACGTGGCCCTTGCAGTCACTATTAGAGTTCTGACCTTCCAAGTTGCCGCCAATGGCAGCAGCAGCAGAACTCCCGCTGGGGGTTCTCTGGGCACCAGCCCCTCCCCCGAGGTTTGGGTTGGTCTCAGCCTTTGGCATGGTTTGGGTTCTGGGGGTTTGGTCATTGGAGGAGCTGCTGGCACTGCCCTTCAGGAAGGCAAAACCTGCCTGAAGGGAATCGGTACTCTCCCCACTACTGTGGAAAGCATTCCACAAGCCGCGGAGCCCCGTGTCTGGCCCTAGGAAGTTGGCAGGTGTGGGAAAGTGGGGTAGCACAGAGTTGGTGGGGTTTTTTGGTTCCAGAAAGCTTATAAGAGGTTCTTTGTCCTTGCCGATGCCCTGGATGATGGCAGAGACGTGCTTGTTGCTTAGCAGCTTCTGCTCCTGATCATTCAGGGTCATACGGTGGTCATGGACAGCATGTGTCACGAAGGAACGGCTGTAGCCAAAAGACAGTTTGCACAGGAAACACATCAGCACAGGCTTCCGCCGTCCATCGGCCACGCAGCCCTCAAACTTGGACAAGTCCACATTGTTGGGGACATCTTTGGACACACAGGAGTTTTTGGCTGCACCATCCGCCTTCAGATAGTCTTTGTCATTCTTGTGGCGGAGGTCATAGACACGGAAACTGTGCAACATGGGACGAGTGCCCGCCAGCCCTCCAGCTGAGGTATTTGGGAAGGAGGGGTGGTCGGCCACTAGGGGGTTATTCCCCAGGGATGAGGCGATGTGGAAGGTGTTGATGATCTGGGGGTAGAAGGACATGGGTGCAGCGGGCTGCTCCAACCGCTCCCCCCCTGGGCTCAGGCCACTCTGGCCACTGCTGACCTGGGCATTGGGGAAGGTCTGGGGGGACAGCAGGCCCCTGAATTGGAGAGGCCCAGAGAGCCCCCCCTGGTTGCCACACTGCTCTTTGGCATCCTCCAGGATGAAGGCAGAGCCATCGGGCTGGTAGATGATCTCGCCACTCAGGTTCTCCACATCACTATCCTCTTCCATCTCCATCTCGCTGTTCATTTCCCCCATTTCTGCAACACCCACCTCACGCTCTCCTTCATCTTCACTCTCCTCTCCTACCATCCCTTCAATCTCCTCACCCTCCTCGTGACCTCCAGTGGTAGGCAGGCGGGCGTTGGGGCAGTGGTGCTCCATGTATTTTTGTAAACTGGAGAAGGAACTCGAACATTCGTTGCACGGGATCTCCTTTGCCGGTGCCACAGGAGATGTGGCAGGGGCAGAACAGTCCGAACCCAAAGCTGCTCCTCCTCCTGGTAAAGTCCCGGTAACACTCCCTTTGTTACCGTTAGTAAAGCTTTCTCTCCGACTCTGTTCCATTACAGGGTCGATGGTTGCACTGACATTGGTGGGGGTAGCAGTAGACCTTAGCGGGCTTAAAGCGGGCTCTCCAAGGCCATTCTCTGGCTCTCCAATGGCAGCAGGCGACGATTGGTTGTTGTTGTTGGCGTTGTTGCTGTTGGCGAGACTGGTCTCCATGGCGACGACGGAGTTGTCCTCAGCAGCAGCGTCCAGCCTCTGGCCACCATGTTCCTGCTGCCGTGATGACACCATAGGGGGAGAGTCACAAGTTGCCATGACGACCACTACATAGGGATCTCATCTCATCCAGCCTAACAGGGACCTGAGTTGGGGGGAAAAAAGAGATTTAGTAAATGGCGTTTAACAGCATGTATTGTTGGCAAATTCTAAACTACGGTTAACTCATCCAAATGAGGCTTGCAACAACACAATTAGTTCTAAGTAAAATGTAGGGTGAAAGTAAGTTCAAATTAGAAACAAAAGTTATCTACCTCTGTATATCCTACCACCTACCAAAAATAAGAACAGTGTTTAGTAGCTAGCACCATGACAACTTTTGAAAAGTACAGAAATCCAATATTAACTGCTCCCGCTTGCATCTTTGTCTTATAACTGGCAGACGGAGATTGCTTGCTACAACCACAGAAAAAAAATACTTGAACAAAAGTATTGTCACTTATTGACCCAAGGGACCAGAGCTTGGAAACAGGGGAAATTAGGTATAAATGAATGAAGCAGCTCCCACGACAGCTGTCTATGGGGGCTTTTATAAGAATAACCCAATTGCCTAGTAAATAGATTCTTTGATCGACAAACCACTGTGCAACACGGGAAGCAGTTTCGCTTCTGTTGTGTCCTGCGTGTGCTAATGCTATGTTAAAAAAAATATTATGTCAAGCTAGTACTAGCTCAAGTTGTGGAAAATTAACTAACACACATAGGTAACATTAATCAATCAAGTGTATCTAATAACTTATATGCAGAACAGTTATGTCTTCCTTTTAGAGGAAGAGCAGATTGGAGTTAGAGGAGTATTCAATCATTGGCTAAATCAGTCTTGGAATGTTCTTACCAGTCAGGAGTTGCTAATTACGCAGCACCTATTAACCTATTAATGCCATGAACGTATGACTTAGACTCCGTGTAGACAAGGAAAGTATCAAACTGTATACTGTCATGCAGCTAAGAAAAGGTAGAACACTGCATGTTGAAAAAAGGGTGCAGATGCAGGAATAAATTAGGAAATTAAATAATATTTACATTCATAACATTTCAAATATCTTTTCATAGGAGCTATAGAGGAAAGAGATAGAGATAGATATATATATATATATATATAGAGAGAGAGAGAGAGAGAGAGAGAGAGAAAGAGAGAGAGAGAGAGAAAGAGAGAGAGCGAGCTTCCATGAGGAATGATGTTTGGAATACCAGTGAGATGTTATCAATCCTGGGCGGCTGCCCATCTCTCAACCCCTCACTACTTCAATCTCTTGGCTTTTCACAACAAGCCACAAATGCAAAAGCAAAGGCACACAAATGCACGCACACAATGTACAAAAAAGCCTCCTAAGCCTACAAACACACACAGCACCCCACAGTCATTTCATTTTGTAATCATAGGCATAATTTCCCACCACCTAAAGAGAACAAGAAGAAAACAACGGAGATAAAGCCATTAGGGAAGAAAAAGCAGACCAAAAGCTTGAGAACTGAAGCTTCATTGCTGCTTAGAAGAAACTGCTTTCTTGCTCAACTAAATGCAACAAATGAACTAGTTGTGCGTGCCAGTGTTTTTTCACTTGATACTGTACCAGCGCCTTTCGGATGCTTGCGTGTAAATGAGCTGGCATTAAAAGAAAGCTTTAAAGAGCCATGTTAACCTTTAACCCAATCCACCTGCTGCTTAATTCTCCCTCTCTTTTTCTTCACTCCCTCTCTCTCACTACAAAGCTACAAAGCAATTAGAGGATTAATCTGCAACAATCCACTGCTAAACAAAGCCAGTGGGAGGGACAGTAAAAGCGTGAGGAATGAAATCAAACATGTGTGTGAGTATGTTTGTGGGTGCATGTGGGTGCATGTGTGTGCATGCGCTATAATCAGGTCAAATCTGACATATCCCAGAGATGATTCCATGGGGACTAGTGATAGATTAAAAGGGAGGAATTATGTTTTCTCTATCTGTGTCTCACTCAGTTTCTGTCTCTCTATTTGTGAGATTAAAGAAAAAAATCACAAGGAGCCAAAAATGAATTTCAGTGCTTATCTGAGACGTAGACGTGTGACATGTACATGAAAAAGTCGGCTCCTAAGCATAGGTATGTACAGTCAGGAAGGGTAAAGCATAGTTCTAGAGCAAACATTGCTAATTTGTCACATTTCTACAAGCATGAAGTGCAAACTTGTCTGCCAAAAAGTTTATTTCACTTAAGTGTGTATACAATGTACATTTATGTGGCCAATAGCCTACCAATAACTATCTTCACTCCACCCAACTGTTAGATCAAGATTCAACATTACACTTTATCTGATATGATTTTTTTTTAGCAAAGTAATTTTTGAGCCCAAGGCACAGATCCTTAACATTACAACTATGGTTTTCTACACCCCTATACACAAACACACCTGTCTACGTGTTAACTCACACTTGTAATTGCAAAGAAATTAGCAGCAATTAGCTCTGCGTTCTAAACAAGCTTTCACAATTTCACCACAAATTTCTCAATTTCAGATAAAGCTGTGCTCCCAGTATGACAGAAGAGGTAAGTAGGGGAAACGTATATATATAATAAAGACTTTTCCAAATCCACTTAAATTAAAGCTCAGTCAGCTTTTTACCATAAATCATCCAATACGCTTACCTTAGAGTCAAAACAACATACTGGGCTTCTTCCTTCCGTCAAACATATAGATATTTCATTTTTTTCCACCAGTGTCCCTCTTACCAAGGTTTGTCTTTAATGTGATTGAGGGTAAATCTGTTCAGAAGCAGTGGGTTTGAGAGCTAATGCGACAGGATTTACTACTTGTCAGTGGTGTCATTTCACTGCTTATTTCATTGGGGAGCAACCCCTTTGAATTGTAGCTCGGACATAAAACACTGGTTTATGAATTATGCATCTCCTAACACCCTAAGTATGGAATTATGTCTTATGGATAAGTCAATGTAAAGCACTTGGCACTGACATATCACCCCTAATGCTAACAGGTTAGCAGCTGTTTACATGTGTGCTGCCTGCCAACAATAATGCAACTGTCCATTATTTTGTTATCTCTGGTTCTAATTGAACATTCAATATTCATTGTGCCACCAACAGAGCACTGACAAACTATGTGAATAATGCTTAAGTTTGATATCAGTGTCTCTTAATAATTGACCCTTTAGTGGGGACTCTAAAGTGGAGCTGTATTCTGCTTTCACAAGATCAGATGCCTGGTAAGCTCGTAACTTAGCCCATCCTCTCTTATGAAAGAGCAACGTGGTGCAGTGTGGCCTATGTGCAAGAGTTTGAAGACATTCTGATCCATTCAGCATGAGTTCATTTAGCATAGTTGGACAGAGAAGTGATTAAATGTCTGGTCTCGCTATCAAGTGAATATATTTTCCTCTTCTACCTTTCTGAGCTGAAAGAAACACTTAGGATGCCGAAAATCTTTGGACTTGCACCGATCAATACAATAACTTGTAATCAGCTCTATAAAAGCTGATTACCTGACAATTTGTTTCAAGAATAAATAGATGCAAAGGTTATCTGCCTTGCTTCCTCTTGTTATGCTCCATTCTCCAGGATTCGCACTTTTCACAGCAGTAGTGCCCACTCGTGTTTCTTTTAAGGCAGATAATGTTACTGCTAGCTAAGAAACCTCTCTCTCTCTCTCTCCCCCCCCCCCCCACTGGCTTAATTCGCTTTGCTAACCAACCAGACTATTTTCAAGTGAAAGAGAGCAATAGATAGACAGATACATAGAGAGAGAGAGAGAGAGAGGGAGAAACTAACAATGAAGCTCAGGTTTTTCCACACTGCAGAAACAGTTTTAACAGAAGAACAAAAGCAATGGCCTGAGCCGCTCCTATACCTCTGTTTTTTAATCAAGCATGGCCCCTTGCTTTCACACGCGTGCACACGGACACAAGCTCACACAAACACACACACATACACTAAGGTAATTAAAGTGGCAGATCAGATCCAGTAAGAGGCAAATAATAGCGCAGGAATGCCTGGTTTGGACACTGCTAGTTCTGATGGGAGAAAAGGGGCTAAAAGACTCTTTGGCCTATTGTTTTTCTCCCCCCTCCCCTCCTCTCTCCTCTATTCCTCCATCTGCTTTTCAGTAGTTCCCTGAGAGACAGAGAGGCAGTCTAAAGCAGGGAATTTCTTCTTTTTTTTCTTTTTTCCCCCCAACTTTTCTCTTGTCTCTGACTCTGGATATTCAAGCACTTCCGGTTTAGATAGAAGTTGGAGCCTGTATTTTACAAAAGCTACCACAAAGGCCAACCCTGCATTTGTTGGGGCCCATGTCAATTAGAAGCTTGTTAAAGTTGTAATAAATGTGCTGATAATACATGAAGTGTCCACAGTGCAGACCTGAGATACTGAACTCCTGGTAAAGTCAGGGTCTCCTCCTGCTTTTGTCCTCCTGTCAGACTATCAGGCATTAGCCCGAGAAGCAGCCTGTTAAATGCCAAACCTGTAATTTCAGTGTCGCCACACTGCCTTCTTTGTTTACACGGGGATCTGTTAGGTTCAAATTCTTCATCACTAACTGTCCGATATCTTAATGCAAGGGCAGACAGCGCTGTTAATACCGCTGCGAATATTTATAAGATCTGTAAACACTGGAATTAGGCAGATCTGTGCTTTGGGATGTGCTCTAAAAGAAAAAAATTGTTCACCCTCTGCTTGTCAAAATGTTTGGATACATATGTGAGCACAGCTAATAACTGGTGAAAGTAAATCCAGTCTGAATCTTTAAGGTGACCCATGAAAGCTTGTAAAGTCAGACAACAAAGTCAGAAGACAGCGTGAGACTGCGGCTATGTGTCCATTCCTTAAGGTCTCCTAGAAGGTCATCCCTCTCTCGGCATGTGGCCCCTCAGTCTAACACCAAATATTCTATCAAAATGTCACCGAGTGTTAGCCAAAGACAAAGGCGAAGGGCACTGTGAAAGCCCCTGCATCCATCTCCCACTGTCAGTGCCATGAATAGACCTACTCTGGTCTAATTAGACCTGTTTATTTGTTGCCATGCAGAAACGTAGGGATGAAAAACGAAGTGGATGAAGGAGGAGGGGAATTATCTCCTTCCTCACAATGCGAGAGGAGCTTGGGCTGCCATCAAAGAGCGCTGATGCATGCGTGCACAAACACATATGCACACATGCACACAATCACAGACGAGGGCCTAATGCTCTCTGTTTAAAGTCTTAAAAGGAAGGACAGAGGGAGAAAATTGCAAAAGGATGAGAGGGGGAGGGCTTTTGCGTGACCAAGTTTTTTTTTCTTCTCTTCTTTACTTCTTAATCTCACAAAGGGCTTGCATGCAGCCCTTGTTTGTTGCCTGGAGGTGTAATATTAGACCCTAGATGCAGTAGATCTCCCCGATGCCCCCCACACCCTTTTCTGTCCGCCTGTCCTCTTCCCTGTGTCTCTCTTGTGAGCAAAGGCCTTCATTACCAAAAGACACCTTATCATTATTGCAAGGCGCGGCCCAGACACCTAAAGCAAGCCCCACTCCATTTAGCACAGGAATCTTGTTCGACAAATTACCTACCCGGCAAAAAAAAAAAAAGAAGCCTTTTCGTAAATCAAAATTCTAAATTATGCCTACATGAGCAATGATCTCGGAATGTGAAAGGAGGAAAAAGAATGGAGAGAAAGGCTTAGAGGAGGAGGGGGAACCAGGATAATGAGGAGAAATGTAAAGGACGGAAGTGGCCTTTTTTCTTTTGCTAGAGTAGGTATGCAGTTTCTATTCCTCAGGTTGATGACAAGTAAATTGGTCTCATTGGTTGCTCAGGTAACATACACCCAACTGCCCTCAGGTCCTTGCCTGATATTTCATTGTTAGACAAAAACATATCTGGGTGACCTTGGATATAATCGGCAACACGTGAGATGAGAGCGTCATTGGACACAAAAAAATAGTCAAGTATGCAAAAACAAACCTGTTGACCAGGTGAGAACAAATAGCGAACCCATGTTTGTCTTTTCTTCCTTCTCAGAGCAACAAGAGAATCATATCACTCGAGCCACGGATGGGTCCCAAAATCTGATTTAGGATCAGATTACACCAGCCCCTATCCTAACTTCAACCAGGATCAGGTGAAAACATCTGTCATGTCCTCCAGTCATTGCTTAGAGGCAACCACCTCAAAGACTCTAGGACATCCTATTGAGTTTAGAGCCCACTTCAATTTATTTCTGTTAAGCAGTTTTTCATTATAATATTTTGGATGTGTATCCTAGGTTAATGTCAGTGTTTATCTGCTGCTTGTACAGTTTTATGGAGGCAAAGTTTAATGGATTAAAGACAACTTTGACTGGCTTTAACATTTTTTACAAATGGACTTTGGGCTTACACAGTCCAGTCTAAATATATGCACAAGTCTGTGAGGAGGCAATATTTCAAACTAAATTCAAACTGAAACATGAAAATAAACAGTCAGACACTGCTGGGTCGCAGTCACCACTTACTGCTCTTGCTAAAGATTTTTTTCCAGCATCAAAGGCAAAGCCAATCTACATAGCTAATGCCTCCATTTTTCTTTTCTTTTTTACTCCCCTTCCTCGAACTCAAAACAGCAAAGACCGAGGGGAGTGAAAAAAAAAGTGGGGATTTTTCTTTTGCCGGCAATCTGGAAACACTCTCTAGTTAATTAGGGTTGATTGGAAATGAACCGCACAAACAAAGGGCAGCCTATGCCCTGACTATTATGACCGTGCATGCGTGCGTACACGTGCACAGGGGTGTACTATAACCACCTTAGAAGCGCATGCTGGTAGAAGCTCCACTCTCTTGACTCTTCCCCTCGCTCTCTTTACCCCCTCCACCTCCACCCCCCAGATTAAGGGAATGCACCGCCAAAGAATGTGTGACGACCTCCACTGCCACAGAGCAAAACTTCCAGCCCCTGACGCCACAAAAGGCAAGAAGGTAATTAAGTTTGAAAGAATAGAAGCACTGCCACAAACAAAGCACCAGTGTCCATGGGGAGGGATTTGAGGGTGGGGGGGGTCTTGGTGTGTGTGTACATGTGTGTGCGTGTTGGGGGGTGAGGGGGGTGGGGGGTTGAGGCAGAAAAGCCATTAACATTCAATGGCCGGGTGAGAGAGAGGAAGGAGGGCAAAGGGGAACTGAGGATGCCATTCTCTCTCTCTGGGCTTCTCCCTGTCTTTCTCTATCGCAGCACGACTTGTCTGTCCATTCTTTTTATTTATTTATCTCTCTTCTTTTCATTTTCTCTCAATCGCCCTCACATCTGGTTTGGACCCACACCCCCCTGTCCTCCCAAATCACCCCTCACTACACTGCAACAGCTCTCCAATGCTCTTTTTGGCGTCTTTGCTGTTCCGTGTTGTTACTCCCCATGTGAGGGGTGCCCCCCCTACAGACAACACGCTCACAGACAAATGCACTCACACCCTACTTTTTTTATTCCAACTCCAGCTCTTGATTATGTTTTGCAAGGCTACATTTGACACTTTGCATACACTGAAGCTTGAGGACAGAACTAGCTAACAGTGATACACACACACAACATCCACATCCCTGTTGGTTACCACCTCAGAGTGCTAAGAGCTAACTTGATTACGACCATACACACTCAAATTCACACACACACACACACACACACACACACACACACACACACACACACACACACACGCAGACTCGCAACATGCAAACACAAAACATACACAGGGAGCTTTCATCTTTTTTTGCCACATCTCCAGCAAAGCAGTTTAACTCAATTAGCAAAGAATGTAATTTTATTTACAGACTCCCAAGTAACTCGTAACACACACACACACACACACACACACACACACCCAAAGACTCACAGAGTATAAGCAAACTGTCCCTCTCCCACGTGGTTGGAGCTAAGAAAGAAGTATTCATTGCTCTTGCATGTGTGTGTGTGTGTGTGTGTGTGTGTGTGTGTGTGTGTGTGTGTGTGTGTGTGTGTTCGGACAGTGGAAAGATCATGAGACACATTTACGTCAGATGGGTGAATCAGACAAACCACTGCTAAATTTCAATGAGGGATTCTTTTGAAGAGAGAAGGAGGGTGAGAAAGAGGAGTTAAAAGTCGGGGAGAGGTGCACATGATTGTACACCTAGTGTCCATCTCTACTTCTGCACAGTTGAGGAAAGCAAGTCACCAACTAATTGTGGTTTTGTGGCATTATGTGTTTAGTAATCTGCCTCTCTTTGTCTCTGCATCTCACCAGAGACATGGATTAGTGCTAAAATGATGACTGCGTAATCCTTGATTTGCCTGTGCTAAATAAATATTAATCTAGCCTGCTCATCATGCTCGTGTAAGGTACAACATACACAATATGAAAGGGCTTAGCTGTTACATAAATCACAGCCTTATCCTTTGGATGAGGCAAAAGCATGAGACCATGCACACACAGACACACACTTACTCTTTGCAATGCCATAGCAAATCGAAGGGGGTGGCAGGGTGGGATTATTTGCCAAGAGAAATTAATAATCCTGCTTAATACAAAGACAAAAAAAAATCTGGTCTCTAAAAAAGTGTGTAGATGCACACAATTATACATCACCACAGGAAGAAAATAACAAATATCACTCATTTGTGTTGATTCAGACCCCTCTCTTTCTCTCACTCTGCCTCTCAGCAGGTTTGTTTAGAAAAAATACTGCTGGGATCATGAAAAATGAAAGCTACCATTGCTGGCGCGCGCACACACACACACACACACACACACACACACACACACACACACACACACACACACACACACACACACACACACACACACACACACACACACACACACACACACACACACACACACACACACACACACACACACTTAAATTGACAAGGCCGTGGTAGTGCAGCGCAGAAGAGGTTAGGCAAACATTGTCCACGTCAGTCAAGGATAGCACACACTCACAGACAGACACAGAGAGCAGTCTCTGACGCAGGCATTTCATATCCACCTGGCAAATATAAACGGCTGGTTATACTGTATCAACTACCATGAGCCTCCAATTCTCTGCTTATTTTAAGCTATGATAACTGTGACACTTGTAAAACAACTTGTATGTGTACTTATTCTAAGCCTCAAAAGTAGTACAATGTATTCTTAAAATACTCATCACAGGCACAGCAGTCAGAAATTAAAAGCATGAAGTACTTTTCCAGCACTGAAATCAATTTTGCAAGAGCAGTAAGTCCTGCTGATATTTTGGAACCTATTATTACAAACTAATGCAGGGACTCTGGCTACTTGTTGCCTAAATGCATTCCTTTTTAGGACAGGAAAAAAAATGTCACAAATGTTGCCCTATTTGGTGAAAGATCTATCTGTATCAAGTGACCAAGAAACATGCCGGCAGAACAGCTATGAGAGGAAAGTACATATTCTTTAATGCATTGTACCACAGCAGTGTGGTTGCTGGCTGTCTCAAATGCCAGTTATTACTCTATTGTGGTCTAAACAGGCAAGGACATTCTCTCTCGCCATTGTGTTAAAGTCAGCTGATTTATGTTTGCTTTACCTGTGCTTATCTGTCCAGTAACACTGTCAAATACAAGAGAGGAGGACAGAGGAGAAGAGAACATCTGCTTTTCCATTTAACAGTTATACAGGACACTGAGACACCTTGCTAATTGTACAGATATTTCTCTGACATGGCGACCGAAACTTGCAGTTCTTTTCCAGGGGTAACAATAAAGTTAAAGTTCAAACCCCCACACTGTTTTCTAAAGACGGTACTCGGCGGGACCCTAGCCCTGTTATTATCTTCATAAACATAATCATAGGGCAGGTATCCTGACTGACGCCACAAGTTATGTGCCCCTCACTTAAACATCTCCGAAGTACTTCTCTGACACGCCACAAAAAGACTATTAATGTCATGAGCATTTTCAACAGGAAAAATGTGTGCGCCTTGCATAAGAAAAAAAGCAGAGATGAACACACATTTAGGCACACTTGTATACATAGATGGGAGCAGACATAAGTGATTTTGTGGGGAAAAAAAAAAAACACACAAAACAAAAATGCACACATACCTTTTAGCTTTCCAAGAGCTCGAATACTCGTGACAGGTCTAATTTCTGGACCCAGGGAATTACTAATTAACTTAAGCTTTTGGCTCTCTATTTAATTAGAGAGGTCTCCAAATGAACTTTAGACCAAAGCCATTTGCTTTTTAAACAAACCCCCTTTTTCTGACAGCTGTTGTGAGTTTGCCCTCTTCTCACAAAAACCACAAGGAAAGCACAGTTGTTATTTATGCCATCATAGGCTCTTTTTCTGGTTACCGTGGGAGGGAAGAAAGAGAATGGAGAGGGGAGGGGGGCGGCTGGGGGGGGATGAGCAATTGAGTTGAAAAGTGTACATTTTAATTGGATTTCACTACAAACAAACAACTGTCAGATGTAATTAGCGTGGTTTTAGATTAGCACCATAATATTCCTTTATCAAATAAACACCATGTCACGCAAATCCAGGGCCAGCCCGCTGAGAGGGAACCGAGATTAAATGGACCCATTACCCCGCCGTTCGCTTCAGGAAATAACCGCTATTAGATATAAGTGACACAATAACATGTTGAAATCTAACATGTAAGACCGAAAAACGTCTCACTGTGTCGGTGTACTTCCTGTTAAATAATCAACAAAAAATAAAGCTATCTTTCTTTGGCTGTCTTTCTCTTTTTTCTCTGTATGTGTGTGTATGTGTGTTACATTGCCCTTAATGTGACAACCAGGGGAGCGTGGAGGTCAATGACAAGGCAGCTGAAGACCAGAGTCAGCAATATCTCTCCTTTTTTTTTTTTTTTTTTTTTTTGGGCTCTCTCAAACACGCACAGATTATGCTTACAGCAAAGCTAAGGCACATTCAAATGGATACAGTGCATATCTTATTTTTTTTAATTAGACATATATACTGAAAAGGGCAAGCGATCACTGTGCTCTGGTGTTTTAATAAAATCTCTCCTGCTACTTTTACAATATTACAAAAAAGGATGAGCGTCTCTGACAAGCCAAAAAGAACACCGGACCATCCATCACCACATCTTGACACTTGTTTAGGGTATTGTGTTAAGGAAGAGGTCCATTCTTCAGCCATACTTTGCTTTTTTAACAATTCCTCCAAAGCCTTCCTATATCTGCTCATCTAAACTGGGATGAAACACCGCAAAACTCCCCTCTTTATTTAGTCTAGGGGCAGAGAGCTGATACATCAGTGAAACTGCTGACAAAACCGGCCCTGTTAATACCTACAATTTCATATACAAGAACATTCCTGCGCCTGCTCTGCTCTTCTTCTTTACTGTCACAGAAAAAAAAGGAGTCTTATTTTTTTTCCTCTTTTTAAAAGCAAATAATTTAAGATTATTCCATGGCTGGTGCCAGGCCAGAAATAAAAGAGGCAGGGTTTGAGAGAGTGTTGGCTGGAGTCTTCTCGGGGGAGTTGTGGAGACACATGCTTGCTTGCCTGTATTAGATCAGACTGAGACCTACTGTACATTGGAAAAGGGAAATCTGATTCTTCTAATACTTTTCATCTATCCCTGTAGTTACAAAATGGTCTAGAAAAGAACTCATAGTGTGACCATGTGTGTGGGCATTTAGGACCTTTTGAAAAAATAAATTTGAAATTGTATTAAAGTTTCCATGCTGTTAACAGAGTCAAGTTATTATTGCTATTATTATTAATAGAATAACTGAGAAGGTCTCCATGCAACTAGGGCTAAATTCGTTGGTAAATTGGTCTCATCTCTCATTACACTGTTTGTTTAAGCCCACAAGTCATGCATAATTAATTAGTCACTTATTCCCTGACAAACCCTGCCAATGGCCTTGATATCTACATGTTATTGCCTTCAGGAATACCACATGCCAATCATGTTGCATATGAGAAATACATGCATACATGGGCACGTGCACATGCCGACACACATATAACTGATAACAAAGAGAAACTAAGGTAGATTTAATTCACATAATATCCTATCATTATCTCATCTATACAGTTTTTTTATTATTTCCACTGATATATAGTATTACTCTCTCCTTATTTTTCCAGTTTTCCTTGTCTATTAATGTGCATTTGTCCTGTGACTGGGCTCTCTGCCTCTTCAATCCCCGCCTTTGTCTTTGGCCAACAAGGAGGGAGAATGTATCATTTGTCATGAGACGTCTTGTGCTATTGTGGTGTATCTTTTCTCAAACCTGGAGAAACTTAGTCATTCATCTACTTCCGTCTTAATTCAGAGCTTGTCTCTTTTTAACTTCTCTTTGGACGAGGTAGTAGCATATTTTCTATTCTGGTTTTGTTTTTACATTGCCAGCTTTTAAAGCAATTGAAAATACTTCTGAGAGCAATCGCTAAAAATGTGGCATATAACCTTTCGTATTGTGCATTATTTTGTTGGTAAGTACAAGAGGGATAAACCTTCCTAAAAACAAAATCTTGCTGAATGTTTTGTGTCGAATATCTAGAATGAGGACTTTGAGGCACTCCCATGGACGTGAAGGGTTGAACAAGTGTCCTTCATAGTGACTGTATTAAGGAGTATAGACGACAAGCAATGGAAAGTGACCTGCAGCATCAAGTGTACACCGATTTACAGAAATAAAATAAGTATAGTTATATTATGTACAATAAAGTAAAAGGTTAGAAATGTCAGTGAGAAGGGAGTTTCTCGTTGCATTCAAATAGCCCAATCACTGTTTGCGGTTAATTCTCCTCCGTACCTGACTGCCATGCCACAGGAAAGAAAGAACATCCAGAGATGCAAATGAAAGATGAGACAGAAAGCAACAGAGAACATTAGACAGAGAGAAAGCAAATCAGTGAGACAATACAAGAGAAAGAGAGAGGCCTCATTTTTTCAACAGCCTATTTTATTTGACCTAAACCTGAGAATATTAGCCACCCCCAGGGCCCACAGGACCTCAGATCAAACAGAAACAGTCTCGAACACACGGCTCCGATTGTTCTTTCCCCACCCTGTGAAATCCCCCCTCCACTTTGAAATGAAAAGAATAAACATATTATTCTAAATGAAATACCCAGACCCATGTTTTTCCATGGCTAATATCCTGTATGAGATGGCTGATGCAAAATAGGCAGGAGAGCCTGAGAACGGAGGGAAGAGAAAAAATCCCCCTTTCTATTTTCCCTTAAGAGACTGATGAAGGCCTGGCGAGATGGGAGAGAGACAGACAGAGACATGAGAGAGAGAGAGACATGAGAGAGAGAGAGACATGAGAGAGAGAGAGAGAGAGAGAGAGAGAGAGAGAGAGAGAGAGAGAGAGAGAGGGTAACGCAATCCTGACTGGCGCAGGACCAACAGCAACAAAAACATTTAGATAACCGCGCTCAATAATGAACGATTTCAATGAGGACAAAAATTACATTTCCTACAGATAACATGCCCCCTTCCCATAACAGAGCCCCGAAACCACGTCATGCTCAACAGTGGTGCAC